>NC_142614.1:60110932-60411373 GCF_059453375.1 Lepisosteus platostomus
CTTTGTTCTAGCAGCGGAAGTGAGGTGCTCAGCGGAATTTACTTTAAAACAAGGTTGCACCTAGTGCAGATTGAGGGCAGCCTTACTGTTCAGCCGTATGTAAAAAAGTCATTGAGGCTACAGATTTTCCAGCAGGATGATGCAAGATCTGTTGGGTGCTAGGATTGGAAAGACATGACTTCAAGAAAACCATGTTGAGCTCTTGCTGTGGTCGACATGTTCTTACAAGCTGAGTCCCAGAGAACTTCTCCGGGACAGACCGACCAAGGCCGTCCACAAGAGACTCTCAGAAGCAGCTAACGTTTGCAGCTGGCTGCACCTGATGGCACATCCCACAGCAGTCTGTCAGGAGGCTGACCAGGTGCATGAGTGAATTCTGCCTGTGTTAATACACATGGAGGCCATACCTGATACTAACTTCGTAATGTTTCCATTTTGACGGAGTATTTTAATCCCAATAAAAAAACATGACTCTCTGAGCTATACACATTACATTTATAATTCTAATATATTTTGATATACTCACACATCTGCTATAGCTTTGTTCATATTTTGTTGTAAGTCAGTTGGATTGAAATATTTGATTAAGCCCATTAGGTGTGTTTTTCTGTTTTTGCAACAGCTTGTCCCAAATGAGAAACATTTTAAGGTGGTTCCACATAAAGACAGTTGAGAATTATATAGACAACTTTTACAACATATAAACATACTTTTCTCAAAACAACTGAATGAGAAGCAGGATATGAATTATTCTTGTGGATATGGGGTTAAATGTATTAATCCACCTTATGCCTGAATACATTTGTGTAAAAATAAGTATGCAGCAGGAATGTATTATATTTATTTCCTTAGCAACTAAGTGCACACAGCAAATTACTTGCTATTGCTAGTTTGGACTGGAGAATAAGACTAAACCACACCTTTTCTGGTCTGAGCTCAAATCATAGCACTCATTAATCCTTTCTAATCCTCTGAATATTCTATTTCCAAACATGTACATAGAGAGGTTGTATATTTTGTACAAGTTTGAAAGGTAATGATTTGGGAATTGTGTAACTGCTGTCATTTATATTTACTGTTATAAGTAGCTGCTTAAAACACTTGTGTTGTTAAGGTTAAATTGCTCTGTGTTATGATTATTGTTTTGTGTTCTATTTGAAGTTTCCCATGATCTCTAGAGAGGACATAGTCCGAATGGAGAGGAGACATGCAGAGAAGGGAGCAACAGAACAAACCAAAATCTTATATGCTTGTAAAGTGAACATGACTGTATAGGTACAGTAGCTAAAGTACACAAGTTCAGCTTTGGCTATGTCACACTGGCAGTGAGGAGACACTTTGTACAAATGCTTACCAGGTAATCTGCAGTGTTATCCTTTATGAAAAGAAGTTAAGATGTATTTCAATATACAATATATTTCCGAATGACAATGCATGCAATAAAATACTAATGTTTCTTGAAATATAGTTGACCTATATTTGCAATATACTATTAGTAGCAACATTATATGATTATTTTGTGGCTTTTATGAAAACTGTTTAATAGCCATTAAATTATGAATGATACATTTTTCCAGACAATGCATTACATAAAATATTAAAAATACCTCAGCAGATGTGTGAGTATATAAAAATATATTCGAATTATAAATGTAATGTGTATCAGGCGGTGTATGTTCATTCAGTTTGAGTGATTAGGACCTTTACCTAGGGGTGTCAGTGATAGCAGCAACTCAAAAACGGTAAAAACTTTTCTTCTTAACAAAAAGAGAATTAAAGCACAAAAGCATTTGACAATAGTAGTGTCACTGTTAAAGGACAAATTCCCCCCAAAAGAAAGAAAATCTTGTTTGTACAATGCTTTTATGGAAGTATGAAGAGGGCCCGTTGTGCTGATACAGACATACTAATATTTTAAGCAAACTTGTTATTATATGATTTGTTAATGCAAACTTTTATATGTCATATGCTTTAAATAGCTTTTTGTGCCTGCAACAGAGTAAAAAGTGTTTACCCTTTGTGGTGTGTGGCTGTAATGTACAGTAAAGGTTCCAAACACTGTTAATTCGTTGGTATTGGAACAAAATGTTAAAATTGAGGGGAGAATTAAACAAAAAAATTCTGAATTCTCAGGTTGTCCCTTTGTGCCTCTTGTTTTTTTTAGCACCACTTGTTTGTACTTTAAAACGTTTTGCTGGATTTCAAAATTATTTTTCTTCTGCCTTCACATCCTAACGGTGGATCGTATGATTATTTTTCCTTTGTCCTTTGTCGTGAATTGACGGTCAAGAGACTTTAAGAATAAATATATTAGTGAACATTTTTCCAAAGCAGAAACGTGAAAAGGACCAGACTATTACAGCAGCTGCAAGCTGTGTCTGTTTCAGGCTGATGTTTGGTTGTGTTCCAGATTTCCTTCCTTGGGCGGGCTGATGAAGTGAAGCAGCTTTCTGAGACGTGGGAATTCCAGTTATCGGACATCAGACAACTCAAACAAGGGTAAGTTTTTTGGTTACATTTTGCTTCATTATGCAAATGTTTAACTAAATGAATAGTCTTTGAGGACCGGTACAGTATGTCGGTAGATTTCACATCACCCTAAATTAGCTAATTATCGGCTTCATTCCAACAATTTAACAATAAATGATTTCTCCCGGCACTTTGAGTGCTTTTACTTTGAAGAGACCTGGAAAAGCTTCAGATACAGTGGCCCTGCAGGACTCAGATGACTTCAGATTATCATTATAAAATTTGTTTCTGTCAGTAAATTATCCCATTACTGGCATTTGCAGTGAGTGGTGGACTTGTTAACCAATAACATCTTTACAGAGGCAATCTTATCCATTCTGCTTGCGTTTAGCTGAGACAATGGTTATGGAGCATATTGATTTCCCCCAGTTCTGTTTTGCAGGGAGTTCTTCATGCCCGGGATGGTCGATACCCATATTCATGCACCACAGTACAGCTACGCAGGGACTGCTCTTGATCTGCCTCTCCTGCAGTGGCTAAACAAGTACACCTTCCCAGTTGAAAAGCAGTACAGAAACGCCAAGTTTGCAGAAGACACCTACACTAAAGTTGTGGTGAGCTATTCATCAAACAGGAAACGTTTTTTGTACCAGTGGTGGCCAGGATTGGTCCTGGTGGGCCCTGAGTCCCTGCTCATTGATGCCTTTGATTGAGCTGCTTGTTCAGACTTTGCTTGTTTGTTTATTCAGCCCTTAGTTTAAAAAACATAGCACATAAAGCCTATTTCCAGTTTGTTAGTGTAGTACGTCATGCAGTCTTGTTAAACTGGCTTGTTAAGATTTTGCATTTCTGTCTAAACAGCTCTTAACAAGTGCTTTAAGATGAACAGACAGAGGTGGGAATGACAGTGTGTCAAACACTCCCACATTTTTTTTCTTCTGCACACCTTAACAGAAGGGAGTTCTGAAACTCACAAATTGTTAAAAATATGAGGTCAAAGATATTTTGTGGGTTTCAAAAAGAACTGGATCACTTAAGGTTTTATATAGCTCATTTGTGTGCTATGTGCCTGCGTCTTACTGACAGCTTGGGTAGCAAAATCAGTATGCCAGTGAAAAAGTTTTAATTGTGATTATATGTGTTGTAATGTAACACAAATACTACCAGCAAGAGGAAAAGCATGTCTATGTTTTGTGTTTGTAGAATAGATCACGGATTACCCTAGTATCCTAAATTTAGTTCTGTGGAAATATTTGATTTTGATTTCTGGCAGTCAGTGTCCTTAGTATGTTTTTCTGTCTTTCAGGAGACTCAAGACACATACATGAAGTTAGGAGCACTCTTGTGACTCAGTCATATTCCTGTTTTATTTCTAATTAAAAGACTGCTCTTTAAAAATAATTGATCAATTTGAATATACGTATTTAGCGCAGCTAATATTACAGGCAAAATATGATTTTTTTTTGTCTGTGGTAAAGTATGATGAAAAAAGAGCAAGAACCAACACTAATTTTTGGCATACTTAAGCTTTGATTAATTTGGTTAATATTGTAATAGCTGCTTACCTGATGGGAACTAAGAAAGATTTGCTTATGACTCCTAGGTTTTTTCAAATAATGTGTTTTAAATAAAGGCATTTCTAGATTTTTAAAATTAAATTAAAAGGACTAGTAGAAGATTGGTATATAACCTGATTAATATGTAATGTTCCAGAAAAGAACCCTGAAAAATGGCACAACTACTGCTTGTTACTTTGCAACCATTCACACAGATACATCTTTGCTGCTTGGAGAAATTGCAGGTAAGTTATAATTCTCTATGTTGCTTATACATTTCCTTGAAAATCATCATATCTTGTTTAATAGCTGAAATTTGTTATATTAATTAAAAACATTAAAGATAATGGACAAAATTTTAATGAATTTTAGTAGAAATATTTAAAAAAACACACAAGCTGAGTGCATTTATTAAACTCAGTGGTTATTATTTTTCCTGTGGAAGAACTGTGGATAAATTGGCTGCTATATCATTTTGTAGGCATATTCTGGAAATTAATTTCAACCTAGTTAACCAGAAAAGTAGTTTCATTTTTACATTTTTGTTTATTTAATGTCTTTACAAGAAGTAGGATTTGCTTTTATTTTTGCAGAAATTAACAAATACGTGTGTTACATACAGGCATACTGCTAAATACAGTAGTTTGTGGGAAAGCACAATTAATGTATTGGAGTATAAACTGTAACTGTTCTGGGCACAAAGATGAATGATCTCTATAAATATGTCTGATAATAAGGTTAGGTTGTGCTGTGACAGTGTTGTTGTGAATTAACAGGAACATTCAATACAGAAGTAATGTTTAATGTTCAGTGAAAGTGTCACAGCTTTGAGGCAAAATGTATGTTTTTTTTTGTTTTTTAGATAGGTTTGGGCAGAGAGCTCTGGTGGGTAAAGTTTGTATGGACAGGAATGATGCGGTGATTGACTACAAAGAGAGCACAAAAGAGTCTGTGGGGGAAACTAAGCGGTAGGTGGGTTTATGCAATTTTTTTCTTGTGTCTTTTGTCAAGGGTGAGGTTGTAGTTGTTTGCTGTTGAGGATGTGGGAATGTTACGTAAGGTCAATTTTAGCAACTGAAAAGTGTTCTGGTTCAGCTCCTGGGGTTGGAAACCTTAAATGTGTGAGTCCCCATTTGTCACTTAATTCATCTATAACCTGGATTCTCATCCTAATCTAACAATCTATTCTTAACATCCCGTCCTGTCAGCTGTCAAAGACAAAGTTCTCCAAACCCTTTTACATTATGCTAGTAGAATGAATCTTACAAAGGTTTACAATGCTTCATGCATACATTTAAGATCTGCTTTCTCACAGATTTGGCTTCTGTGTGATCACACAGCTAGATTTTATCTGAAGCAGTGCAATATAGGTGCTACTACACTGTGGGTGTACAGAACTAAGTACCAACCAAAATGCATATCAGCAATAGTCATAGTGAAACTTATAGACCATGCAGCTTAAAACAGCCAAATTAACAAAAGGGGGCAGAACAGTGTCCTCTCATGTGCCTCTTTAATTATTTCTTCTGCTTTTTGTTTTTTTTCTCTGTAAATTGTCATAGTAACTTACTAGTAACTTAGTAAATTGTTATATTAACTTTTAGTCTTGAGCTTCATTTTTAATTGAATGTCATATTCTAAAATATTATCAATTATTCACTTGCTCGCATCAAATCAAAAGTTTATTAAAAATGCTATTTTTAACTAAGGATTGAAATGTCATGGTTTAAATGTCATTAATTGAAGCAGATGTCAAAGACAAACTACATGCTGTAGTTCACTTTAAAACAACAGTCCATAATTTGCCATTCTAAATACTTGTAATTATAGCCTATGCAGAAATTTCCCAACCTTCTATTTTAATAAAGGGTTGAGCCAGTAGATTGCAGTGTATGTTTATCACAAAAGACTAAAGTATTAAGGTGGGATTAGATTGCAAAAACTTAAAGCCCTATTAAAAACATAGGATCCTATGGATCCTATGTCTATAGGATCATCAATTTCCCTTCAGGATCAATAAAGTCTTATCTATCTATATTCAAAAGACATAGGCAAGGCCAGTGGCGGTTTTTGTGCCCAAGTGTTTTGAAAAAGGATTGATACGACTTAGTACAGGTTGATTTTTTCCAATAGTAGCACATCACTATTGTGTTGTAAAACCTTGTTGTTTATAATTTGCAGGTTTATTTATGAGCTTTTAAAAAGGAAGGTAAGTGATTTTAATGAAAGATTACAGTAAAACTTTAAAAAGAAGCTCTTGGCTCTTTGATGGGTGTAACATGTTTCAAGAAGTAGTGTCAAAATGCTATGGTTTGAAGTGATTCCAAAATGTGCAGTTTTTATTTTGTTACACATTACCTCACATTTTCTAACACCATATAAGACTTGTAGAGAATGTGCTTTATGTCACAAAAGTAAAATAGGATCATAAGATATTTGTAAATTGTCTTTAATTCTTTAATTTTTACAAATGAATTCAAAGGTACCTAAGGTTATATGGCAAACTCATGTCAAATGTTCTCCTGTTGAAGTATCCACAGGTAAAGCCCATCATCACTCCACGCTTTGCACCTTCATGTTCTGAAGAACTCCTGCACAGTCTGGGTCAGATAGCAAAGAGCAATGACTTGCACATTCAGGTACGATTTTCATCACAGACATTGCCATAGAATTATAGTGAATTCACAAAGGCATGTCAAATGTCAAATGAGGTCAACTGTTTTTGGCATTTATCAGTTGGCATAGTTTTGATGTGTCTATTAACTAGAATTTTGTTGTATAAATGTTCTCTTCCTCTGATTGTGTTGATCAAATGCCCTAACCCCAGCCCCAACTTAAGTAAGGTGGTGTGAGGGGTCAGAACAACAATGACTTAAGAACTACAGTGAAGTACAGAAAACCTGCAAAGATATACACACTGGAAAATGCAACTTCCATCTAACGCCGTGAGGCCCTCTACATTTCCATGTTCCAGAGTTCACACCCATGTGAGAATGTGCCCTCAAACCCTTCACCAGTTATATCATTCATTTACTTACCACACCCCAGTGTGTCTGTTTACAGTAATAGAGGCGTTTAACACCCTCTACTGACAACTTATTCATAGTAACTCCTCAATGGAAAAACATATCCCTGCATGTTGAATGTGGAATATCATTTTGTGTGTTGTTTTCTTCTAAAAGAGAAAAGACTTTTCATTTTCATATTCTCTTTTTTTGTAGAGTCACATTAGTGAAAACAGAGAAGAGGTGGCACTGGTAAAAAATATGTTTCCTGCCTGCAGCTCGTACACAGATGTGTACAGGGAGTACAACCTTCTGACGAGCAAAGTGAGCATCCAGAAGTGTCTCTTTTACTGTTCAGCCTTTCCCCACACTGATTTTTAGATGAATCATTATGCAATTAGTTATTCAGTACATTCAGCATGCAGATAGAATGTCCTTCTCCCTACATGACAGCAATTTAATTAATTAGAAAATGTTAAATTGGTGTCAAAACTGTGAGGAGAGCTGTTCTTACTTTTAGACAATACCTAGAGACAGCTGGAGGCAGGAGGGTGTCTGCTACCAGTGATGACAGACTAGATCTCCAGAACCACCTATTATAGGTTAGAGGATTAAGCTACATTATTGAGGAAACACCAGAAAGACAACAGACCATGTCCTCCAATTTGTATACTTTTTGTTTTTCTTATTACCCCTACTTGGATCATTTTCAGTGTGCTAGAAGTTTTAGATCACGTGTGCAGCAATCATGAATTACCTTTTACAATCATGGTTTGCTATGTGGTACAACCTAATGTGTAGAAAGCAAGACTTTGAATTATAAATAATTATTATTATCTGGCATCCACAGCACACTCAAATACAGAAAAAATATTACCAACAGATGTTGTGTAATTTACATCACTTTTGCAGCATTGAAAAAATTCATAACAATATCAATATTTAAAATTATGTTAACCATAAGAATCCCACATTCATAATAATAGACAAATAGTATTTCCACTAATAAAATTCTATAATGTGTATTACTGGTACATATCAAATATTAGATGTGTACATAATATTGCTTACTTTATTGTCTTATTAATTCTGAGTTTTAATTAGCTAAATTTCTTATTGATCCTCACGGTAGAATACTGGATTATTACTCATGTGATGACCTGGGTAAGACTGGAACTTAGGGACATAGTATAATGATGTCCATTGTCTTAAATTGTATGAAGTTACAGTTTTGACAGAGGCAACAGTTCTTAAAGGTGAAATCAGGTGCAGTGAGTAACTGTTTTATTAACTTTAAACAGCAAGAATGCTGCCTTTTTATGACACTCTTTCTGTACTCTGAGCTGGGCACCTTAACCAGACTGCTCCATAACCAACGCATCAGTGTAAATAAGCCACTTCGGATAAAACCATTATCTAGACAAAAATTGTAAGGAATTTCCTGTACTTCCTCTTGTACAACTAGAGGTTCCAAGTGAAAACTAAATACAAGTTTATTTCTGCAGACAGTGATGGCACATGGCTGTCATCTCACTGATAAGGAGCTGGAGATGTTTAAAACCAGTGGCGCTGCAATTTCTCACTGTCCCAATTCCAATATCTCGTGAGTATCAGAAAATGCTGTGGTAAATTGCTTTTGTTTGATTATTTGAGAATCAAGCAGATTGACACACACAAACTATGTTATGAACTGTTTTGGCACAAGTGGTCCAGTTTTTGTTACGTGCAGCATAAAGGATGTGTATGGTAACCCACAACTCATTATAGCCATTATATTTTCCAGCCATGCAGCATAAGAGCAGGCAGTGTTGCAATGTGCGCTAATTGTTATTACAGCTCTCGTTTACCTATTGAGATTTAAAACTTCCCAAACTCCTCTATGAGTAACATTATTAAGAGCACAGTGTTGTGGAACATCCCAAAGTGGACATGCCTGGCAGCCCCTGTTGTACAAGGCCTGTAGTGTAAAAACAAATCACGTACTTGTCCTGAAAGCCATCACAAAAGAGATCAAAGACAGGTATGTAAATGAGCCAGTGTGTGTACTATGTGTAGGAAATGATTGCATTTACATGTTATAGCACAGCTGATGATCATGTGTGTGAGTGCACAGAAATAGGTACAAAGCAATAAAGTAATAATTAAGGGGGAGGGAGGAGTGATAAGTCCTGCTATTGTGCTTCCAGTAGGAAAGTCTAGGTGTCACAACAGCCTAGAGAATATTCCCCTCTATAATTCACTGGCCTTGCCAGTTTAGTATGAAGGTGTATTGGTTTGGGTGTGTTCCTCACTCTAAAACACTGTGACTGTGAATGTTTTGGAAAACAGTACACTTCACATCATAAACATCCATGGGACAATGGAGTTTAATGAGTAGTGCACTGTTTTCCAAAATGACACAATCCATACTGGCAGTACAGAAATCTGCACTTAACGAAGAATAGGAAAAATAGAGTTCTAAATTACTTAACATGACCGATGAAACTATCTCCTACATGAATAATATAAAATATTGGGGAAAAAAGAGAAAATGAATAGAAGATCCCTATACAAGGAACAAATGGATCAAAAGAATTTGTTCCCCAGTGGCTCTCTTGTCCACCTTTTCAGTCCCTTTTGAATTTTAATGTAGACTCTAAACAAAGCAGTCTTAATCCATCCCTCCATTATCAGAAACCTGCTCATCCTGGCGAGAATATTAGTAAGACTGTAAGAGTCCATCTTGGACGTTCAGTGTGGAACTGTGTGGATGGGATTATGAGCACATGACTGCTTTCCCTCTGGACAGGACACCAGCCCATCACAGGGGCAGAGAAAGAAAAACAATTTCGAAGAGCCACTCAAACACTCTGTTACCATTATCACTACCACCTCCCTTCTCTGTGGTCAATCAATCTACAGACACAATTATCTAATCAGGCTGACTGCCACTCTTGCAGTTTGATAAACCAAACAGAAATACAGATCCAAATTATTCCAGCTAATAATTTCTCCAGACTTTGTGGTAATATCAGAGAGGACATCAACTGACCAAAATCTCGGGAGAAGAAAGTCTCACATTATCCAATTGTGAATCTAAGGTGACTTCATCCAAGGTTAAAGAGATATTTACTGTGAATAGGTTAAAATATAATCAATTCCTGTTATACACTCATTAACAAAACCACATATTTCAAGGAATATTTCAGTTTGGAATGCATAGAATATCTCAAAACATGATCATTTCAGACAAAACTTTTACCACACGTACAGAAAACACATATGCAGACACACAGATGTTGTAAACATCTACAGTAGACAGCAGGCACTGTAGATCGATGAAGACGGATTTTCTTAAAAATAAACATAGAGACCAAAACAGGAATCAGGTCAGTCTACAAAACTGAAAATAAAAATGAAATGCACCATTCTGTTTAAATGGTGTGGTGGGCACACCGGGCAGGTAATTGACTGATATTCCCTGGCTCTTGAGCAGCCTGTTAAACCAACCTGAGTGGTCACTATATTATTCACTAATACGTTACATGTGTTTAGGCTCAAGTATTTAGGAATCCAGTGATCTTTATATGTTATGTTAACAATAACCTCCCGACTCACGGTTGTTTTGCAGGCTTTGCAGTGGGATGTTAGATGTCCGTCGAGTTCTGAAACATAATGTGAAACTGGGACTAGGCACAGGTAAAAAAGGCGCTATTCATTTATGGAAATGCATAATTCAAGATGCCGAAAAAAAACATTCCTGGAAAAGAGCAAAGTATAATCTTTATCTTCAGCAATTAACTAGTAAAACGTCAGATAATGTGATGAATGCCTAAACCCTGCAGATCTGCCTTGTTTCTCTGATTTAGCTGAAGATAATTTATCCAGTATCTGCTATAGTCTTTATCTGTTGCATGCAATGTGAAAATAATATGATTACAAATGTTTTTTATAGATGTTGCTGGTGGTTACTCACCCTCAATGCTTGACGCTATCAGAAGAGCACTTGATACATCCAAAGCACTCAAGATCCAAAACCCTGGATATGAAACTGTCTCCTACAAGGAATTCTTCAGGCTGTCTACTCTAGGGGGAAGTCAAGGTGGGGATGAGGGACAGTGCAATACTGGAAGACTGCATTTGTGTTACTGATTGCTGCTGACACTTACACTATTGTTGGTGTGGTGTGCTACTGTATGTAAGAACCTTTAACCACATATGTTTAACACACTGGTATAAAAGGTTTTCAGCTTAACTCATTAATAGGGTCACAGTTTATTTTTTCCAGCAAAGCACCCTGAAGGCTTTATACATTTCATTATAAGAAAAGAATGACGCTAACATGTTACTACATGAGCATTTAACAACAGAAAATAAACCTATGCTGAGCATGGCAGTCAGACATCACAATCATGAACAAACACTTTAATGAGTATTATTTATATATAGTTCAGGTAGGTAGCTGCGTCAGCATGCAAGGGCTACAAAGGAACAAGTAATAGGTTTATTCCTTGCTGAAAAAAAGAAGAGAGAACACAACGTTTAGGCCTTGGAGCCCTCTTCAGGTGACACCTGAAGAAGGCTCCACGGCTGAAACATTGTGTTCTCTTTCTTCTTTCTTTCAGCATGGAATAAACCTATTACTTGTTCCTTATTTATATATACAGTGCTTCACTGGGGTATAGTTGTCATTAACACTTTTCTGGGCTTCAGGGGTGGTTCAGACTTTAAATAATAAAATCTTTGCTCTTGTGGAGGGTAATAAGTGGAAATACTTTGATGCTTATTCTTTTATGTTTTGGACTAGATTCGATACAACCCTTTACTGTGTGACCCCACCATGTTGTTTAAGTTATCACCACTTCTTTTAAGAAACAGGTAGAAATGATAATCGGATCAGTCGTCTGCGAGTAGCAACACGAGCTGGATGGAACACATGACCTCTTCTCTTCTTTCTTATTATTTCCTGATGAGCTGTTATAGCAACTCACTCCTGAAAAAAATATCTTTTAATATGTAGCTTTTTTAATATAATAATATACCTTGAAGAATCTACCTAAACCAGATGCTCTTGATCCTTAGATTTAAAGAATAATGTTTTCACAGCCTTGTCTTTGGATGACACAATTGGAAATTTTGAAGTGGGCAAGGATTTTGATGCTGTTCTAATCAGCCCATCAGTTCCAGACAGTCCTTTTGATGTTTTTGAAAGTGACACAACAGAGGTATTTATGAATTTCTTCATGAGATCAATACGTTTGATGACAATTTTATAACCTAAAAAAAGTAATCAGATTTCGGAGTTGTTTTGTGAAGTATAAATCAGAAAAGCTGAAGATGAGAGGTGGCCATAAATACTTTATAACAGAAGTCTGGAAGGAAATTTAGATCCTAATCTTACCTTGTCTGCTTTCTTATGTATATATCATGCCTTCTGAACTTACCTTGTAGCATCCCTCTCGCACCCTTCCACCACCCAATCTTCACCCCTGTAGCAGCTCCCTGGCTCATTCCTCACAAAAGTGAGGTTGAGGTTGGTCAGCCTCATCCTTGCACTCAGGGTGCTGTTTCCTCCGCTAGGCAAGTTAAGCCAAATAACGTTAAATCCATTCATCACAATCGCATACATTAGGATCTAAGTGAACTACTGGAATGGATGCTTTTAAACATTAAATCTTTTCCCTATTGTTACAAAACTAACTTACTATGACATGTCATGTCTTTTCAGAACATTCTGGAAAAGTTCCTGAATTTAGGTAAGCAATAAATGTAATAGTAGGTAGATGATAAATGACTTAATTGAACCATGATTTGTCATAACAAAACCTGAAAAACAAATGAAAAACCTACACATTGAATATTACGTAATAACATGCAACATCAACTGAATATAAAAACGATGTGGATGATTCATGGCAATACAATCTGATGTGTACAGTCTGCATTCCTGTAAGTTAAAAGACAGAAGGAAATGAAGATTGACACACATTCCTGTCCTGACATATTTTCATTTAATTGTTCTCAGCTGCATGAATGTGGAAAATCTTTTGTAAAGTAATGAAAAGTTAAAAAAATACTTAACTGAAGAATGGTGTAAATATAATATTTACATCTTCCTTTTCAGGTGATGACAGAAATATCGTGGAAGTTTATGTGGCCGGAAACAGAGTGGTTCCTTTTGAAAAGTCTGCTTGAGTTACTGCCTTCTCTATAAAGTAGTCTCTTTTTACTCTGTTTCTTTGTATGCAGAAAAACAATTGGTTGGTGATCATCTACCAGAATTTTGTTTTAAGGTAACAGTTCTGATATATAACAGTTATATTGGTGAAGGCCTTAAGTAACTTTCGAATGCTTATGACAAGGTTATATTTTAAATCCAGTTAATGTCTAGAATGGCTAACACAACTGCATTGTAGTGTATGGATTTGCTTAACATTGCATTTTAATATTGTATAAGAAATACAGTGAATTACTGAAATACTTCTATTTTATCTGCCAGCTAATCTCTCATTTAGAATATTTTGGACTGTTACGGTGGCTTTATGAAGGATCACCACTTATCTTTGTTAGCTATTCCTATAGTGTGTAAGAAACATTAACTATGTTGATTTATTAAGTCCCAAAGTTCAAGTTGAAAAGTAAGCTGTTAAAATTGCTGTTGGTGTCCCATCCAGGGTATAGTCCTGCTTGTGCCGTTTTTTCCAGTTTACAGTATATTCTAAGCTGAAACTGCCCTACTGAGGAATACGTATTTATGACATTTGAAGAGTTGTGCTATGTTTAAAAAAGTTAATATTTACTGTACTTTGACAAGTACTTGAAGAAAAGAGAAATTGCACTGCATTGGTCTTTAGCTTATGCAGTATTAGATCATCACAGCATCTTTGGTGATTTACATTACAAGATACTAGATGTTTATTTATTGCTTTTCTCTAGTGTTTTTTCGAGATGTAGCTGTATCACGATAGTATAAAAAATAGCACTCCTTATTTTATATAGTACAATGCTATAAAAAGTGCAAAATCACACAAAACACAAACCTAGTTTGCTTCAAGCGCTACCTTTCAGTACTGTCTCTATGAATGCAGCCAGGCAACTGAAGACCTTGCCACCTCAAAAACAAATACTCTTCTGAACTCTTTTCACGACGCACGAGGCAAGTCTGTCAGTCATCATCAGTCAGTCACCTCCATGCCCTCCTCTTCTTGTGATGTAGCGCATCTCGGAGACTCTGCTCTCTTCCTCAACAACAGAACTTGGTGGCCCCAGGAAACCTCCTAGTTATTAAAGGTCTTCTCTAATTGGTTTGGAGGCTGAGGGAATGTGCAATCTAGCACCCTCTTAGAAAGGATAAGTAGAGTCTGTTTCCTACTACTTGATGTCTGTTCTTCTCCACTGACATATACTGTATCTGAAAAGGTTTTTTGGAGGTTTTGTCATTATTTTGGCAGAAAGGATTTTAAAGGTTCCATTAGGTGACAGTGACACAATTTTCTTCACAACAACACCTTTAAAATAAAATATGAAGATGGAGTGAATTATTTCACAGCAGTGTATTTCAATTCATATCCATACCTTGCAAGTGTCACCACCACTTCAGAACTGGCAAGGCTTTAAATTTCAAGCACATGGAATAGCAAAACTTAGCTAAGCGAGTCCTCTCGTGTAAACATGTGTCCACAGACTTAGCACTAGATCAACATAGTAACTGGTGAGGTCATTCACCTGCTGTAGGCCTTGGTTAAATAAAAAAAAAAATGCTGAATTGAGTGGTGATTCCAAAAGCGATATTCTGTGCTCAATAATAGACTGTATGAATGAGAATTACTAATGTCATCTATGCTGTATATAAACATATTGATAAAAAAGTAGCATTGCAAACTATTTCACTAGTGTAGCTAGGGATCCATTCCAGTGTTAGGTCCAGGCTGCGCATAAGAAACCAGATAATTATTAGGTTATGGTGAATTTTAGAATTCCCTGATGAGATAAATATTATCTCCCACAAACACTTGTGAAATGGTCAATGCCTTGTAGACTTCAAGTGTGTGTCAGGGCACAAGGTCATTGCAATATCAGTGACCCCTGCGTGTTTCATGACATTTGCTATGGCATTGCCAATCCATAACAACGCAGACTGTGGTTGTTTCCTGTCATCCTGCTTGATGCATTGATAAACTAAATCTATGGATCTATACATTTGCCAGATTAACCTTCACAGCCATAAAACAATTTTCACTCACAACATTGCATTTTCACTGTTTATTTCCAAAGAGTTTCAAGCTTTCATTAACCATTTAGAAGATTATGTTCAGTATGATAGGCATATAAAAAAACCCCACTAGTCTAGTGGAAATCTTGAGTTTAACTAAAGTGGTCAAAATGTCCATTGCAGATGTAACCTTTTAAAGTGCCCTGTGTCAGGACCATATGGAAAAGGATCACTTTTTCCACAGGTGTATGAGACACTTATCCATTCCTAATGTACCCAATGAGCATTTTACAGTAAATAAGGGAATATTCATGATTTCAAACATGTTATAACTATGATTATGTTTGATATTTATATTCTGTAATCCACAGACTGCTAATGTGTGGGTATCAAATCATGAAGCTTCTATATGTTGCAAGCTTTTTTTGTGATAAAACTGTCAAATTGTGTTACAAGTTTCAGTATCAATAAAAAAAGTCTAGTTTAACTCCAATGGAATGTGCTTGCTGAATTTTGGTCTTTGGAAAATGTTTTAAAATCCCCACCAGATCTTGTGAGGTCCGATGACATGTTAAAACAGAAAATTATACAAGATATGCTTTAAACAACAACAGAAAGCAAAAAAAAACAGGTTTTCCTAGTTCCTCTAAATTCATAGCAGATAGATCTAATTTCTGTCTACCCACCCTTGGGGAAAATGACTTTATTCTGCGCATATTGTCATCATCTAGTGACTTGCTGAAGAGTCATACATAATCTGACACTTATCTTACCATTTGTCATGCTGTCTGGCAGATTTTTTGATTTGTTAAAAAATGCTACACCCTCTTTGTTGCGATAAACAACTGAGCCCTTCACCTCAGTAAACAGCCCCAGTCTTTAAAACAGCCCACAATCCAAAGGTGGGGGGTCCTTATATGCAGATATAAGACTGCAGATACATTTACTTTTTTAGAAGATCATATGTTTCGGGCAGAACGGTGATGCAGCGCTTAGTATTGCTGCCCTGGGTTTAATTTCTTGGATGCTATCTGTGTGGAGTTTGTGTGTGTTTCCTCCGGGTGTTTGCTGTCCTCCCTTAGTCCAAAGACATACTGGTAGGTTAATTGGCTTCTTGGAAAATTGGCCCTGGTGTGAGTGTGTGTTTATGTCTGTGCGTGTCCTGCGCGAGACTGGCATCCAGTCCAGGGAGTATCCTGCCTTGCACCTGTTGCTTACCAGGATAGGCTCTGGCTCCCCCCATGAAAACAAGAAATATTACAAACAACAGGAAGCCATTTGGCCCACCTAGCCTGTTTGAATTTCATCTTGGCTCTTTGGAGCCCTATCAAAATAATTGCTTAATTGAACCAGTTTAACAATTTCCCTAAATCCTTTTTTAGATTAGTAGATAGAAAATCTGTAATACTTGTTGGACATTGGGTGACATGGACTAAAGCAGAATTCACAGTCTGCCTCAGGATTTGTTTTTCTTGCAGGAGTTCCCAATTCTGGGGCTGGGGACGCAACATCTTTGCTGGTTTTTGTTACCACGTGAGCACTCAGTTAAATAACTGAATGCGTATTAGACTTAATTATACAGTTAATCTGAACTTTTTAATTGTTTAATTGTTCTCAGTTCCTAAGCCTGGAGGCGGTCACCTTCCCACATCTGAATTTCTTAAGTGACTTCAAATCTCCAGTATTTGAGTGAAGAAACCGCAGATTCTAAACAAACAACTTTGTTGGTTTGATTAAGGATTTATTTAGGTAAAGTGCTTAGCAGCAATAAAACTCAGCAGATGTGTGGGTCCCCAGAACCAGAAATGTAACCCAGGTTTACACTGAAAAACAGATAGAAATGACATGAGCCATTTATACCAAGCAAAACCACAAGGTGGGGTTCCTGAGTCTCTGACATACTTCAATATCTCAAATACCTTTGATCTCACAAGGACACTTGGGAGGTTTAATGTTGTACTGAATTCAAGTATGTAGAACATAGATGGTTCCTATCTGAGATATTAAAATAATGCTAGAAAGTTTCAATTGGAAGGCTACTGTATCAATTATAGAACTTGCAAAAGCAAATCCTGCACTTTTGCCTTCAAGTTAGATCTTAGATCTAAGTTAAACTGAAAAGATAATTCTAAGCTCTACTGAGAATTTTAATTTAACAGCTTTTAATTTTATCAGTGCTGCAAAATAATACTAATTGTGCAATGATTATAGGTAGACGTCTATAGCTGGATGATGCCATTGCACTAACTGTAACAATTACACCTAACCAGCTCTGCCTGTGGTGCTTTAGCTCACAATGACATCGATAGCTAGTTGTGATTCTTTAGCTGCCCTCTAAACTGATCACTAGTGAACAGAACCAGCCTAGCTTGTACAGGAAAATCATCAAAGAACATGAATGGATCTTGGATGCTTTCTGAGAATGCTTCTGCTTTGATCTGTGGCAGAAAATTATTTTCTTAAGACATTTCAAATAATCTTTCATGCAGATTCTCCTTCTTAGTTTTAACTAGTTGGATTCTCTACAACTGCTTACACATAACACGTTAGTACTTTAGTAACCTTATGTTCACTGTGTTTAGAGTAAGATGGCTTGAAAGTCCATATTGTATTCCATGTTCCTGTCGAAATTTAAGAAACATTTCTTACCATGGAGCAATCCTTGCTGACAAGTTATAATTAAACCCACTGAAACGATCTCCCTGTCTCCTTAAATGCGAGAGTGACTCATGCTGGTAGCTCTTATCTCCTGGGGCTTATGACTCACAGGATTACATGATTTTTTAGAAAGGGTCTGTGTCTGGAACAGTCAACTACTGCAGTAAAATATACAGTATTAACACATACTCTCAAGGCAAATGAGCCATCCTATGTGTAGCATCAAGTTACTCAGTGTCTGTCAGCCACAGGATCTGGCTGCATGCCAGCTATCTCAGTCATGAGTTGAATTCAAGCTGGGTTTAGAGGTACTATGGGCCACCAGTTAGAGTTCAGGCAGACGTACATCTTAATGACTGTGAGGTCTGCCAACATTCCCTTTGGAAACACATAAAAAAGGCAAGGACAGCCCGATGAAAACAGAACGATTAAATTTGACTTCAGGTGTGTCTTCAGTAAAATGTCCAGCTGTAAACGTGTCCACCCCATAATAATAAGATGAAGGCAGAAAACAGAAAGTGGAACCCTTTCTTATTAAACAATGAAGCGATAAACAGAGAGACTTTCACACAGAGACAGACTCTGTTATTGCTATACAACTGCTGAATAAGCCTTAAAGACAAAACTGGATTGTTTGCCTAATGGGGATGGCCTACGCACACAGAAGGCACCACCAGCACTGCGACGCAATGCATAAGTGAATGCATTAATAAGTGCATTATTACAGCCATGTGCTGTAATAATGAGCCTTATCATTGACTCTTGTCAATGAGAATAAGATCACAGGCTGGATTTTCCTCAGAGAACCGTATACTGGTTTGGTTAGAAATATCACTATCAAAGTATGACTTAAGAAGGAGATCACAAGAAATCAAAACTATGACATGTTACCATATGTATGTTTTCTTTCACTCACTTTCAGCAGGGGATAAATAAATCTTACAAATATTTTTATCACGAAACTGAAGACAAAGTAGTTCTGCTCTAGAAGGCTTGCACCTAAGAGCTTATTTTCTATGACATTTTTCTAAGTCTATGTACAGATGCCTCACCTAAAACTAACCATTTGTGTCAGATTCATACACAACAGCATTACCTGATTTAGATTCTATACTAGACCTGTACTAGTTTGATAAAACAGTTAATTCATTGATTTAAATGAAGACCATTCAGTTCCTTATTTAGAAATAATATACAGAGAATCCTTAGTAAGAGACCACTCTTACTAAGATCACTTTAATGCCTTTCATTGTGCCATTGTAACCTATGTTAAAAATTTAAACAGATATACAATAAAATACCAAAAGTAAACAGGAAGGACTCAAGAACAAAAGAAGAGTTACAAATGAGAGGAAGCCTTTCAGTTTATCTAGCCTATTTGGTAGTTAGTAACTAATTGATCTAAAGATCTCATCAAGTTGTTTCTTGAAAGAAGTAAGGTCTCAGATTTAATAACATGGCTGAGTATCTTCTAACATACTCCCACAACTCTTTGGATAAAGAAGTGCCCCCTTTTCTCAGTTTTAAATGCACTTCCATATAGTTTCCACATGTGCCCTCTTGTTTGTGTTTCGCTGATATTTCTGAAGAAATTTGTTTGGCTGACTGTCAGTGTCCTTGAGGATTTTGAATAGTTGTGTGAAGTTCCCTCACAATCTTCTCTCTTCAAGAATAAAAAGGTTCTGTTCCATCAGTGTAGGACAGTAAAGTGAGACCCAGAATCTATCGGGTTGCTCCCCTCTGGACAGATTTTAGAATAGCAATATCTTTTCTATAACATGGTGAGCAAAATTGTACACAACATTCTAAATAAGACCATAACATACCCATAACAAATACAATTCCAAATAAGGCCATAACAGTTTTACATTTCAAACTGTATATTAGCCATCCTTGACATTTCGGACACCAGTGATTCTACATGTTTATGTTTTTTTTATCAGAATAGACTTCTGGTGTGTGAAAAATCTTGATATGACAAATTCCCAAAGAACTTAAAATCATTGGCATTGTAATGAGCAATATATATAGTGAACATGTTCTTATTAATTTTAGGTACAACATTTCCCCAGCAAATCAGTGGTATACCCTCTGTTGGAGCTTCTAAGCAAATAATTCCAACAGAAGAAATCATTGATAAGTGATTGAAGTACAGCATGATAAATGTGTCAGCTGCAGTGTTCCAGGCCTCAACAGAAATCTGGACTGGCGAAAGCTTCATATAAATAATTCCTGGTATGGCCAGGTTCCAGTTACACCAGGGTAGGTGACTGCAGTGAAGTCAGGCAACCAAATTAATTTTTGTTGCTGTGAGAGATCAAGATTGGAGTCATCATTTAAAAGGAATATCAGGAGCATGTAAGGAATTACCCTGTCTGGAAAACAGTACAAAGAGTCTCCAAAACACAGTGACATCCAGATCCTCCCTGAACATGTGTTAAAAAGGAATTATTTTTTTCACCTGCAGTTTTCAAATCCCAAGTCCAAATAGTAACAGCAGCTAAAGGTCTGTAAGAAGACTCTAAAAGAAGACAAGTCTTTTATTTGCTTCTAAAGTTAAAATACTTTGGTTATGTAAATATCACTGCCTCCAAGTAGACATAAGCACACATATTTTTTCTTTGCAGATGTAAACAAAAAAAGAAAGAAAAGATGGGTAACAAGTATCGAGATTGTAAGGCCTGTAATGAAGAAAGACCATCTTAATTACAAGTGTTTGTTGGAATGTGTATACCTTTGTTGCTCCAATGAGGAAACAAGAGATAAAGTTCTATAATTATGAAAAATAGAAATGTTGTTGTGTCTTGAGAAGTTTTTTATGATTTTAAGCAATTCAATTTTATATTGTCTAAGAGGAAAACTCTTTATCATTTCAGAAAGAAAGGGATTCCTAAGGCTTTTGAAAAAATGTGGCTATTTAATTTTTCAGAAATAAAGTTTTTTGAGGTTATGCAGCCATAGACTATGATCTTTTCAACCAAAAGTATGCATAGTCCTTCTGTGCAGACGTACTAAGAAGTAGCCATGGATTTTCATTCCTGTGGTTAAATGATGACAAACAATAAAAAATCTTGAGAACGTTAAAATGTTTTGGATAATTATTTACTGAGACTTTTTACTTACTTAATACTTAACACAATATCGCAGAGTTAAAATAAAGTTAAAGGTTCAGATCATTTGGTTTATCACCAGTAAATAGAATATCTTTTAGTTTTATTTTTGTATTTATTGTACATAGCTAATTTCCTATTTTAAAACTTTAAAAGTATACTGATACCAAACGTATCAGTTAAAGAAAAAGAAATAGAACAATTTGCTATTGCAATGGTAAAAGGCTTTATTTTACTTTTTACTTTATTAATGCTTGTTTAAATGCTGCTTTCCTCTAATACGTGAAAAAGCAACATTTAATTTCACTTTGTTTTATATGCCATGACCAATTGCCACTAAGTCACACCCTGGTCTTCATTCCAACTGAGCACTCAGTTGCTTAATTGTCACCTTTGCTTAACCAGACATTGGCATCATTATTTTCAGATGAAAACAATTAAAAAGGTCTGTCTTAGCACATTATTACTACAGCTAAGGTGTTGATTAGGTAACTTACAGCTCAGATGGATCAAACCCCAGAAGGCACAGTAGCTCAGAGACATGGACTCATTACACTGTCTCGTCTTTCATCACTGCATATCTGGAACAGATATAACACAGGCAGGTGTCCCTAAACAGACCCGTTGTCCAGCATAGCTGGGCTTCACAAGCAGAGAACCTCAGGGGGATTGACTAATCTCATATTGTTAGAGGGACTCAAAGCCACAGCAAGTGTATGGACTGTTAATAGGCTGGATTTAAAACCACTTTGTTCAGGTTATAGAACACATTTTTCACTCTGGGTATTGACTTTTCCTATTTCTCTATACCTGGAAGAGATTCCTCTGATGATATTCATTCATTCATTTTTGATCTTGTAACAAACTTGGAATGAACCAGGACTGAAAAAAGTTCAAATGCAATTTGCTGATTTTATTTTTTTTCCTCTGTGAACTGCTTTCACAGAATTAGATTTCAAATTTACTTGGAAATTTTCCTTCACCAATTGTTTTCATTAGTTACCCATACAATACAACTCCGGATGGCATTATCTTTGCATCTCACGTCTGTCCCCTCCGTCCTCCAGCGTTCTTTTACGAGGCTCCGAGGCTATTGTTTTCCACTTGCGCACGAGTGAAGCATCAACCCCATAGAGATCCAGTCAAATCACACAAAACTCACACTTTCTATACCCTGTGAACTATATAAGCACATTCTACAATAATATTATAATCATACTGACCCAGAGTGGCCCATTGATACAGTGCAACTTTTCACCGTGTTGTCACGAGCACAATAACTAGCTGACGACACCGACACGGGTAAGGTATTGTGGTTGTTTAGTCACAATAAACCGAGATCAGTTGTTTGTCCACCCGCTTGTGTCTGGTTTTTAATCTACTACACTGTGTTGTAATTACAGACAGTCCAACTTCGGCTGTTTTTCTGTTGACTTTCCCATGTTTGAATATGAAACGCAACTGTTGGAGATGGTGTGGATTGGATGGATGGTCGCTTACTATACGCTTTTGCTGCCCTGACGTCACTTCTGGTGCGAATTCGGGGTTAGACAAAAGTATATTTAACACATCACAATAAGAGAGCTAAAAATCAGAGTTTTCTTTTGTTAATTCTTAACCTTTTTAACCTTCGTTTTTAAGCACAAGACAGATGAGGGAAGGTCATTTGGCCCATCCAACTCGTTTCGCTGCTAGTAGCCAATTGATAAGATGATATCATCCAGTTCATCCAGTTCCTTGAAAGAGGCTTGACAATGAGACTTGGCTGGGGAGCTTCATCCAGACTCACACAAATCTTTATGCTAAAAGTTCCTCCTGCTATGAGTTTATATGCACTTTGCTGTAGTTCCCATGTTAGACCTGTTCGTGTTTCTGTGCGATTTATGAAGAAGACCATTTGATTAATTTTTCTAACCCTGCTGATGATTTTGAATAGTCAAATCAGATTACATTGTAGTCCTTTCTATGTGATACCAAATGCACGCAAACGTCATCCTTTGCTCTTCTTTTGCTGTTGTGATACTGGAAAAATAATTAAACCTACATCCTAATTTTCTTTTGTGACCTTCTCTTTTCTTTTCTAATTTCCTTACTTAACTAGGCCTTTAATTTATCTGATTCTATATCTTCAGCTGGATGGCTCTCTTTTTAAAAGGCTTTTTAAAATTATTTCTTCTGCTACTTTACATAATTCCAAGAAATTAAACCCTTTGTTTTATTACACCATTTGGTCCACTGCTTTCTCACCTTTCACTATGTACTCTTAGGATAATGCATGCTTCCGGTAGATTCTAGTTATAATGTTGCGTTCCATTTTCTACAGATTTCATATGAATGTTTCATTCTACTTCTCTTGAGCTCTGTTGCATATTTGTAAATGGTAGACTTTTGTTTTTAACTTGACCTGTATAGTTTCAATATAATTCACTTCATATCTTGTTGTATTCCCTATCCCAGGTTTCCTTTCTTCCCATCTTGATTGTTTGAAAAGATGAATAGTAGTTCTGAAAAAACAGCGAGGAAACAATTGTTAGCCATGTCGGGCGTTTCTCTGGCATCCTGGCCAAATTTCCCACTGGCCTTTAACAATCATGGCCTTCTAATGATCATCAATGTTGATATTTTCTAACCCCGAAATATAAAAATAGCGTCTCAGTTCGCCTTTAAAGTTGCCTCGGTCTTTGTGAGGAAAGTTTCACGGCTCACATAAGTAATTGGTAATAGCGTTTTGCCCTTACACATACACCACTGATTTAATTTAATATGGTTGCATTATAATTGATAACTACCTGATGGTCTGTAGCATATTCCGAATACAATGCCTTGTGGTTTTTAGTAATCTAACATATATGGCTTCAGAGATCTTTCACATCTAGGTTTTGTTGCTGTGCCTGAATGTTTGTTTTGTACGTAATGCCACTCCTTCACTTTCTCCATTTCTCCTATGTCTTCATAGTTATCTGTATTCACTTGTAACCTTCAACATTACTCTCTGTTGGGCACATTTCAATGGTTCCATTTCTGTTATCATTTAATGGAATGTAGAAGATACTTCTGCTTTTCTTTTTTTCCCATGGTCTTCAATTTTGTATGTGTGGAAAGTGTACTGTTGATGATACTAATGTCCAGATATGAACCACAACAAGGGGGGAGCAATGTTGTTGACATGTTCTCTTTGGGCAATGTTAGACAACATCTCTAGGGAGACATGATACTGCTGTTGTCTTGCTGTTGACAAACCCCACTTCTGTCTGTGGGGATGTCATGTTCTGGGGGGCACTGGCATTGATCAGCGTTACTGTAAAACACTTCATTAACTGTGACAGTGGTGTCCTGGTGGCCTCAGCTTTTGAGTTTCCCAATATGATGACGGAGTATGAAGTATGAACTAAAAGTAAGCTTTCAAGCTCTGAGGTGAAGGCTTCTTAACAACAAGGAGAATACTCAAAGAGAAGTCTTGGTTCTTATTTATTTTTTATACAAAGGAAAAGAGTTTCACAGTAACTCAACAGTCCATCTATTTACTATCGGATATACGCAGAGAATTTGCTGCAATCCAAATTCCAGAACTGCAAAAATGTGGCACAGGTTAATGATATAACATTTCTAGGCAAAGCGTGACTTTCAGTGGACGCAGAAACTGATAAAAACAGGAAGTAGAATATGAGAATAAATACCTCAGCAGATAATTACCTTGGCTTCACTGCTAAGAGCTTCACAGCAGCACAGGGAGAATGATACCTCTAAAGTGTCTTCTGTCAACATTACCCCATCATTTCTCTTTGAGTCTTTGAGGCTGTAGGTGCTACAGATGTATTAGAACTGGTGGGAGTCAAGATGCAGTCTTCTAGGTGCCTAGGATATTCCTAAGGCCACTGTCACACCACAGCTCAGCCATACCCTGACTACCTCAAGACAGCCTGATCCCAGGGGGAGTCTTCACTTGGAAACCTGCTGAGAGACTGATTTTCTCTAATACATATCACACAGGTCAATAATTCCCTCACAGAAAAAAATTGCAGTGAATTCACATTCTTCTCTTTTTTTGGTTGCAATAGTTCATTTCAGTCTTACAGTTGAAACTCTATAAAGATTTTTTTTCTCACAGAATCTAAAACTGTTTTAATAAGTGTTCTGAACAGCTGGGATAGGCATAGTACAAGCAATCACTATGGCATGACAGTGTTCTGTGCATATTAATAGTATATTATAAATAGTATGATATACAAGCTTGTACTTGACAAAAGGCTCAGGTTTGTTTTTCCATTGCTGACTTTTGATTCCTACCATACTAGTGGTTTATTAGTTAAGCAGGCAGGCCTCACTCACAGCAGAGATAATTATTCTAGGTGAAGGCTGAGCTGCAGTGAGCTGTTTTGAATTTAGTGATGCCAATATAAGTACTTAATATCCTACTGCTGGGTCTTCTTAGGTCATTCAGAAACAGGAATCAACAGCCAGGAATCAGCAGCCCTTGTACAGTACCTATTTGTGTAGTGCTCTGTGAAAAGGGCAAGTACTATTATGGGAAATTCAAATGAGACTAAGCAGTCCAAATTTAACCCACGGTAAATTAATTACTGCCTCAGGTAATGCAGTACAATGGCCTTCCACATGTTTTTTACGCACCTGGTTAAAATTAGGAAACATATGGAGATGATGATTATTCTGAAGAATTCTATGGAGCCTCCTTTTTATTTTTCTTGTGTCTGGTTAGGCCATTTGCATGATGTTTCTTTTTTCGCCTTTGACTTTGATCAACAACCATGTGAGGTACATTGTGTACATCTCTGGAAGGTATTATGTGGTTTGTAAAGTTCTCTGATTTCCTCTGTTGTCTTCTTCACCTTGGATTGGTGGTTTAAATAAACAAAAAATATTGTTAAAAAAATCTCCATAGTTGACTGCTATTGTGTATCCACTCTTGTATCTTTCTTTTAACTTGCACTGTGTTTAGTCCCAGAGCATGTTGAACCCAAGATTAAAAACAGAAAAAAGAACATAAATTTGATGTTGTGATGAAGTCTCTAAATATCTTCAGAGAAATCTGTAGTAGCTTTAGTTCTCTTTATATTGTTCAGTTTTATTAACTGTAAGCAGAGTTCATACTACTGTTTATAAGATCTGTTTCTAATTGTCTAAATATTAATCTAAATGTATTTGGAATGGTTATAACATTTTCCCTTCAAGTAGTGGATTCAACACACAGTCCACATTCAGGCTTCATAGACTGAATTTGTTCCCAGACTTTTCAATGCTCCAAGAGGTAGGTGTATTGTCTGAGGCAGATTGAAGATAACAATCCCAGTTTTTCAAAGGATTTTTCAGAGCATAACGCTACTGAGTAACTAAATCTACATTTCTTTAGGTGTTTTTTTTGTTCTGATAAATACATGATAAATAATATGTACAATTTAGATTTTTCAACTATGTTCCAAAAATAGTACAAATATACACAATTGTCTATTAAGTATAAACTAAAATATGTCTGGAGCTTTTAATGTGTTTTGATTCACTCAAAACGTGTCAAAAGCTTCTTGATCTTAATGTTTCCATCATTGGAAACATTGGTGGAGTGGCTGTTAGCACTGCTGCCCGACAGCTCTTGGGTCCTGTGCTCAGTTCCAAACAGTGGAAACTTGCGCATAGAGTCTGCATTTTCCCCAGTGTGTTTGCTGGGCACTCAAGTAGGCAGTCTGGGAACCCTCCCACTGAAAACTTGCTGGCTGAGTATCTAGCTTGTGTGCTTGTTCATCCTTTGATGCACTAACATCGAATCCAGGGTGCGTTCTTGTCTTGAACCCTGTGCTTCTGGGATATACCCCAGAATGCTTCGATCCTTACCAGGAAGGAGCCCATTTGGCTAGACAGGCTGGACAGATAAATGTAATATTTATAGATACATATATATTTAGTTACCAACTGCATTTTCCTAATCTGCAAAAACTGAAAACGTCCACAAAATTGTTTCTCGGTGACTGAGACCGCTACAGCTGCGGTTCAAGAGCTGTCATTATGTACATGTTAATTCTCATCATGACTCTGGTTTTTACGATGCCTAAACGTGGGTTATTCGACATAAGGCCTGACATATGATGCCATATTGGTGCAACACTACAAATGACTGGGTCTCCACCACTACAGTCACTTGCTGTGCCCAGACAATGGGAAGCTTTATTGGCAGGGCTATGGAACACAGCGTCCTGCCAGAACAAACTGGATCAAATGATTTGGAAGAAAAATCGACCAGTGTTTCATACAATTAACACCTGGAGGGTACAGAATCTAAAAATAAGCACAGAACCATAGATCACATACCACGTACACACAGAGATGCAATACTACTAACTACACACAGAGATCAACAGAATGGCAGCAATGACTAACTATGGAAAAAGTGTTCGACTAGGATTTGCTACATAAAAAAAACTTTAAAAACCGCAAAAATACAGGATTAGCAGGATCCATCCACAATTTTCACCTTAATCACCAAATACTACATCCAGCAAGCAGATGAGAGATTATACTAGGAATTAAACTACATGGCTGTTTCTTTTAGTATTTATATATAGGTAAGAACTGCCTTCCTACAGTGTAGCAATCTTTACTCTAATTGCAATATTATCCAATATGCTTAATAATTATCAATAAGCTACTAAGAACCACGTCTGGGCCAACTAGCTTTTAGTTGTTTGTAACATTTAAATATTTCTATCTTAAGGGTTTACTATTAAATTATATATTTTTAGCTTCCTGTTTAAACAGTATTATTTGATGGACTGGCATCTTGTCCAGGCTGTATCCTGCTTTGTGCACATTGCTCGCTGGGATAGGCTCTGGTTCCCCTGTGAGGGTGTATTGGATAAAGCTGTCAGAACACGTATGGGTGGATTTTATAGCTCAATAAATTGTTTTATTTCTTACACACAGCGAGCACATAATGCTTTGTCACTACAGGGGAAGATCTTTCCAATTAAGCACCCACTGATGATGACCCCAGGCAGCTGCTTATAAGTAAAAATCACACTTTTTTTCAAGAGCTTTCGATTGTCTGCAATTTGTTTTACTGCACTTTTAGGAATACAGAGGTGAGTTTTGACATTTTGCAAGTTCCTCTTGTAATGGGGTTTGGTCTTATGTAGGTTGCTTGAAGTAAGATAAACAAGGTTAGGGTCATTATTTCATGAGCCATAGTTATGCGTTTTCATCAAAACTATATTTATTTGGACTGTATGAAACTGGTTCAAGTCAGCCTCAAAGACTAAGCCTGGTCCAATACTGGATCTGGAGAAAACCAGTCCAGGTTTTCCAATACACTCAAGTACTTTTAGACTAAAGGGTATTCTGATTTTGGTTCCAAATGTTCTCTAAATCACTTGATTTGACAAGTCACCTATAGAAATTATTTACTTTGATCAATTCATATCTTGATTTAGTGGTTACCTAGAACACCTGCTGGACTGAAGGTCTCCAGGACGAGCACTCTAGACCCCTGCCCCAGGTTCTTTACATCCTCCCATTAGCTGTGATGATTTGGCTTTTTCTTCCCTGTAAGGAAATGTTGACGATACTACATTAGGGAAGAAGGAATGATAAATGAGACAGATTCAGCTCAGAATGCCACTGAAGAATATTGTTTCAACTGTGTGTTTAAAAAAAGAAACGGAAATAGAAACAGAAAAAAATACAGTAACATACAGCAGCCAAAACAATATAGCCACACACTAAAAAGAACATTCTTTTAAACCAGTGTTTTTCTGTGCTTGTCCTTTGATAGACCTGTGTCTGCTGGTTTTTGGAACAACTGGGCCCTTAATCAGCACCACTAAGTGCAGTC
Organism: Lepisosteus platostomus; assembly: GCF_059453375.1. NCBI lineage: Eukaryota > Metazoa > Chordata > Actinopteri > Semionotiformes > Lepisosteidae > Lepisosteus > Lepisosteus platostomus. The sequence continues at coordinate 60,139,759 of NC_142614.1, forward strand.
CATAATAGATTCACATACAATTCGTTTTATGGGGAAGAATTAATTTCAGCTTGCTCAAGAAGATAGTGATTCATTTTTTCAGAACGTTTCAGAATACTTTGGGTTCTCTGTGTTGTCTGCCTCCTAGTATCACATGTACGTGTGCTACAGATGTTATCGTCTCATTCTGCCCTAAATGGAGGTTGAAAAACCGGCAATTCTTCCATTGCTGCCAAAGTAGTCACGTAGCCCTGGCTAGTTCAACGTTAAACTGCAAAAGAAAATGTAGCACTGGTTTGTGAGATTATTAGTCCCCTGCAGAGCTATTTGCATTGATGTTGCAAAATGGCAATTTGTAGAAAAATGTTAAAACCAAAAGGTTAACAGTAACAAACTCACCCAGTCACAAGAAATTCAGAAAATTCCAATCCTGTCCATCCGTCATTGGGACTCCACCCTCATGGTCATCTAATCGTTCACTCAGGTTGAAAAAAAGTTGTAATTTGTATTATGCATTCTCTCCAACCAGTCAGCATTATGTAACTTATCCAGCCCATTTAGGAAATAAGCAGGTTTCTTCCAAACCTTGCAAAAAAACGGGTTCAACGACATGCACAACCAACTGAACTTTTTTAAATGTAGGCTTTCCCCAAGTAGAATAACTTTAGAAATCAAATTGCATATCCAGAAAAAAACATCTATAGTTTGTTTCAAAATTTTACTTCATTTCCACTTTTTTGTTCACTTCTCTCATTTTAAGCACAAACAAGTGCTTTTATTGCTTTTGTGTTGGAGTAGCAGCTGTCAAAGCAACTGCCCGTCCCTGCTCTTCTGCTGACAGGGCAGCTGGCAGGGCAGCAGGTGACTCATTACATTGCTGAACTGTTTCCGAAGGGTACATCTGCTCAAACCACACTGCCCTGGTTACTGGGTAAAGTCTCGCATCTCTGAAACTGAAGGGGAAGGGGACTATTCCCATAAAAAAAAAAACAGGAAAAACTATATAATGTGATGTAAATCCAAACAATTTAAATGGTAGTCAAAAAAAAAATCAAGCTTGCAGCTTGTACATTTAACCAAGCCCTTGCATTTCACTTAACTAAGAACCTGAGGTTCACTAACTTGCAATTTTATTTTTTTTTTACCTTGTATTGACGGTATCTCTGGAATTCCTACTTGCTGAAAAATATCAGTGAAGCCCATAACATACTTGGCACAGGCCTGAAAATGAAACTATGGAAAAACATTGAACTTAAAATCATTCACACTAGGCAAAATCTGTACACATCTGAACTCCATCTCCTCTAAGGCTAATTTGAAAAAACTTTTTACATCTTGTACATTTTAAAACATTAAGATTCCTAAAGTGCCCTAATAACCATGAATTCTGTAAGACAACTCACTCCACTCAATTGCCAAAAGAGTTTGTTAGTGTTGCTACAAGGAGTCCCTTAATGTCCCACAAGGAGATGATATAAAACAACAACTATCATCCTTTACCACAACAGGGCACAGAAATACAAAAAACTCATAACTAATCCAGAATATAAAAATAAAATGGCCATCATAATTTAAATTGGGTATGATCACAATGTGCACAGTGCAGACAGTTTAAAAAAGAGGCTTGAGTTAGAGGGAAGTCAATACAGACCTCCAGGCATTTCAGTGTTAATTTACTTTACTTACATCTTAATTTACAGCTGTTTGTCACATATGACATCTTTTGATCTTTAAAATGTAGTCCTCAACTTAGAAGTGAAACTTGCTTTTCATGGAGAACATTTTTAGAAATTAAGTCACAGTGCAAGGGATGAAATTCACACAAGTTTCTAAAAGATCAAGTGAACTGACAAGTAATTTCAATAGTGTGAAATTATGCAAGACGATGTAGAATGACACACTGGAGCTTTGGCCTGGATTACCCTAAAACTCATAAATTTGACCAAACCTGCACACACGAGAAACTCAATGTAGGTGTTCTAATGTTCCTGCAATGTGATTCTCCTTAGGTAGGGAGACAAATGTGCATATTAATAAAACAGAAGGTGGCAAGGAAAACCAACAGGGATTCTGAAAATGTGCAGCTCTCAATCTCCATTCACACTGGAGATAGGGAACTGGGTATTAGACACATGGCTTTGGAAATACAGCCAAAAATGGAAGCAATCACTTATGTTACTTTTGCTTGACAATACCACACAGTATGGAAAAACACAGATACAGGGAAAATATTTCTTTAAAAAAAGTGATACAGAAAAGCTTTATAACATCTCTCTGTACATAATTTTATTTACATGATACAATTTTGCATTAATGCTGAGTAACAGGATTATATGCAATACATAAATATGAACACACTTTGTACAAATCTGCATAACTAAAGTTAAAATCCAATGGATACATAAAATTCTTTAAAGCAAAACCTCACATCCCTACAGGAAAAACAGTGCGGATCAGCCAAAAAAAAAGTTAAAACTTAAAAGAATACAGTTTATTTACAAGAATGTTACCATACTGCTAATTTAGACTATATAAGTATACATATATACAGGGGTCCAAATTAAGATTTGCTGCATTAGTCAGAAAATGTAAAGGCTCCAGCTCACACCTAAAGTGGAATTCAAAACAACTTAAGTTTAAAAAGACCTGTTTGAAACAGAATTTGAATCAAAAATCTCCACTTCTAATGTCACATCTTTGAATTCTTTATTGATTGTGTGAGATTAAAGAATTCTCCAAGTAAGACACCAGGCAAGCTGCTGAAGAGGCTACTCTTTGAGCAGCATTTCACATGACCCCTGTATGCACGTAGGTATGTGTGTGTATACATAGCGCGTCTCACATACCCAGTAGGTACACATACACATTATATATGTAAATATCAGCACGATCTCTAGACATTACAAAAACCTTTCATTATAGAGGTGAAAACATTGAACAAGCATTAGTGAAGTATATTGCCATTTCTACAATTCAGATATTTTACATTATCGTAGATACGCAACCCATGCAATACACCCAATAATACTACACTCCTACACCCAAAGTAAAAACAGAAAAGGGGCAAGCTATTTGGGCATTGCTTCAGGCATCAAGTAACCATCACATTATTACTGACTAAACGTTATAAGCAGCAAACAGTCATTCCCCTACAGTAGGGTAACTAAAGCAAGGAGAATTTAAGACCAAAAGAAATAACACTGCAGAAATACTCATTACACTTAGTTTTAAGAGATGCATATTAAATGGGTTCAATAAATAAGGACTATTCAATGGAATTTTTAATTTCATATTAAAAACCCTATTGGGGAACATCTTTGTCCTGTAGGCCTGCTAGACTCATTCTGCAAGGATCCCATTACATTGATAAACGTATGGCACAAATAAGGTTCTTCTTTTAGTGCAACGTCACAATCAGCAAGAGGAACACTCAAGGTCAATGCTGCAATTCACAAGATATTGCAATGGGAGCCAAGAAAGGCATGGGACATGCAGAAGAGTTCTGTTAGGGTAAAAGGCCCATCAGATCTTGTTACGCTTCACTACAACTATGAATGGACAGGAGCTGGTACTGAAAGGGATGTGTGTCCAGGGTTCTTAGCTACAGTAATAAAATTATTCTTTGCCTATTCCATTTAATGCTTTGGACAGCGAGTGCAATAGCATGACAGCTACCATCAAGAGTCTCAGTAAATAGTGCAGTAATAAAAACTTGCCCCCTCCTCCATGCATCCGACAGCGTTTTAGAAGAAGCCAAACCCTTACCAATCTCTCAGGACAAAGACGACATATAGACATTCAAATACTCGTTACCCACTTTTTTTTATTAAAAAATAATACGAATGAAAAAACCTAGAGAAAAAAAACGTTGGGATTACTAATACTTAAGGTTTGACCCTCATAAGACTGCTGAAGACTTGCAAACAAATTCCTGCTTTCCAAGAATGAAAAAAAAATTCCAAATCCATTTTTGGCACAAACAAATCTAGCTAGTGAGGCAGAAAGAGGAAGCTGGAGGACAATATAGAGAAGATATCCTGAAATGATGCCCTGGGCCGCACATTTTGTAAAAAAAAAACAATACACCACAGGAAAAAAAACGATCGTTCATGCATCTGCTCTGTATAGGTTTCTCAAGATTGTAATAAAAAATTAGTCCTTTATCCACTCTTAACAGTGTTCCGTGTAATAAGGCTGTGTTCCTTATATTCTCTGGATTTTGTCAGCAACAACAACAGGGTTTTCTTTCCTGATTTTTGCAGCAGCTTCTGCTTTGTAATCATAAGGACAGTTGTGCTTGTCTGAATAACGGTGAAGTCCACAAAACAAATTTCCACATCGGCAATCAAAACCTGCCACAAAAGAAGCAAGATCATAATTAATCGTTTTAAGCACAAACCACGGTGGTACTTAGACTAGAAAGGACAGTTTTATCCAGCACATCCACACTAAAGCAGTGCTCCTTATTTCTTTTACACCAAAGGTATATGAGAAGCAAATACCATAACATGCATTTCAACAAGTTACAATCTGAAGCATGTGCCTCAGGGCTGCTTTTAGTGAAGATGCCCGTTTTGAGTAAATCATTAGGGAACAGTGACATTTCCAAGATGTGTGAATATTCCATTATTGTTGTTTTTTTACTTACCCGTTAGCCCAACCTTCTTCCTGCACATGAAACACCTATTCTTCTTTGTCTTGGGCATTTCAGGTGCCTTTGCCTCATCACTGCCAGGTGCATTTGGATGTGAAGTTGATGCAGTGGGTTGTGTTACAACTGGAAAAAAAAACAGTTCCCTTTTTACAAATTCGTACTCATTTAACTTTTTAAATTATTTTTTAAACTCTATTTTTTTAAATATATTTAGGACATACAATAATTTCAATTAAAGGCCTAAATATATTAACAAACAAGTCAACATGTTAATGATCTCAATTTTTATAGAAAATCCTAACACACAGTTGCTATGTTCTAGTGAAACAAAGATACAGAGTGACTTGGCTGAAACTAAAGCATAAGTGCCAAAAACCTTACCACATTGTAATTCAAGGGAAACTTACTGAATGCATCTTGATGTCTTATCCTTGTCTAATGCTTTATAGATTAGAAATGTATAATATGACTTATGACTCCATACTGAGGCTGGTGAAAAAGTTAAGGTGGTTTCTTAATCTAGCCTAAAGGTCTCCACTTTGTTTGAAATTGGATTTTTATAATAGGAGTGTTAAAAAACGCAAATGATTTTATATAATTTAGCAGGCTGCTTTATCTATCAACAATGTGTGAGCTGTACTTGCTCCCTTGATGCGTCCACCAAAAACAAACGTACTTGGAAATAAAACTAAAAAAACAGTCTCAGCAAAAGCCCTCAGGTGGGGACGCTACAAATATCTAGTGCGCACTGCTGTACCAAAGTGGAAATACATTCATCTTTAGACAGAAGACGAACTGAAAAGAAGCAATGACTCCTCCACCCTTAGCTCCTTTAGGTAAATTAAAAGAATATTCTCATTTCTTATTTTCAGACATGGCTGACTCCAATAAGCACAGAGTGATAAAAATAACATTTGTAAACACCCAAAGGGGTCATGGTCTTGGCCCAAATTTACTTAAAGCAAGGTTCAGTAACACTTGGATACATTTCTGGACAACATTACACACTGTTTTAGCTGAATATTTTAGGACAAGTCAAACCCGACACCTTAGATAGTTTAAACAGCATTCTGAAAGTAGATACCAGCAGCAGCCCTGGTGCTTCTTTAACCAACTTGCCTTGCTGTTTAAGGCACTGGAGCAGTTAAGGATCACAACACAGATATACATAAACAACTACCTGGAAGCAAAAAAAAAAACCTGCATTTACATTTTCAGAGACGGCCATTTCAGAACAGGGCATTGACATTTGCACAAACCCATTACAGTAAGCCTATAAAATATCTCCCACTTTAAACTAATCAACAGTCTATATACAGCGCTGTGACCATTGCACAAATGGTCTTTGAACACTTAAAGGCAGTCATGCTAGTACTTATTTCATTTAAATCCAAAGTAAGTCTCTTTAAGACTACTTTTTACCCATATTGTTAGAATGACAAAGATTCAACTCATTTACTTTATAATCTTAAATTTCTGAATTTTAAAAAGGAGATAAATTCAAACCCACCTGGTTCTGCTGGTTCTGCTTTCGGCGATATGACCTTGTCCTCCCTGGAAATGCTCATTTCTGTCATTTGTTGAGTAACAGGCAAGGAAGCAGTTGGCATACCTCTGTAAAGACCAAGAGTTTATAGGTTAGCATCATATTGCACCAAGTATTTATGCACCACCATTCCTACCTTCAACCCCAAAACAGAATGTACAGTATGTATGGTTTATAATCAAGAAGATTGTTAAAAGTAAATGTTTCTATCCATTCTTTTCCCTGCAAAAGTCCAACATCTTGTAGTAAAACTGACCCTCAGGCTCCATAACGGAATGACTGTTTAACCTAAACTCCTCTCATTTAAATGAAGAGAGTAAAGACTGGCTTCTTTAAATCGTAAAATTGATCATTTAATTAATGATCCAGATAACATCTACGGAAGGTAGAATACCCTGTTCAAACAAATCCGTTCGAAATGGAATGGAATTTTTTTGTCATGTATTATTGACCTGCGTCTAGAAATACTCTATGAAGCAAGAAGCTGTTGAAAAGAGGATTGGGGCAGTGATCGGCTCTTCAGCACTGCTGCGGCTGCTAAAGCAGAGGTCTTAATGCCAACAGGGAGTGCTACTCACCTTGATATTTCGGCTGCGCTAACAGATGAGACGTCGGAGTTACTTAAACTAGCTTCTATTCTCTGGATTGCGGAGGCTTCCGAAGTAGGACTACTGGATGTGCTGCCAGCACCTGCAAAACATTGCCAAGGCGAATTCTTAGTCTAGTTTCAGGCAGCCATAATGCTTTTTATATACGGCTAAAAAGTAACAGCAGTAATTGTTTGCAATACAAATATTGTAAAACAGCACTCCGATATCTAAATGTTAACCCTATTTTAGCTTTATACATCTAACTTCCTACAGCTCTCACTAAAGCACAAACACACTCAAAATGGGACAATATCCTATTTCATCAGGAATATTCTGAAAGTCATTTTTTGTTCATGTTTCTTTTTACATCCTGTGGGAAAGGTAAGGCTACCTAATTCCAGTGAACCAGTATAACCTAAAAAAACCTATATAAAATATATATATATAAATACTCAATATATAAAATATTCAAACAGTATTTTACTTTATAATATAGAATGGTTCAAAATAACTTTTACATCTTTTGCAACCAGCATTGTTAATCCACTATTTAGACAGGTAAACCAATTGAAAAACTCACTAATAATAATGACATTTATACAGTGGGGCATTTCGTAAACCAATCTGAGTGAGGGACAACTGCAGAGTCCAAATAAGGATTTCAACACAAGCGGGTCTCAGGTCCAGAACACTATTACTTCACAAAATGTATCCTTAATATATAGTACATCTCTTTAAAAGAGAAACATTTAAAATGCCTCCCTGTCATTAAGAACATTAGACGGTGAAGAAATTGTTCATTGTTCTTGACTTAAGAATTAGTGACAGTTGAATCTAACACTCGGTAAACGGCCAGATTAAAAACCCTCAGAACTGGTTGCAAAAACTGCCTGAAACAATGTTCTAACAACTTCTAACAAAATCAACAAGTAAATTAACAGAAGAAAACTGAATTAAAACTAATTTTGAAGGTGAAAATCTTTTTCTATAAATAAAAAACTTAGCAGATATGTAGAAAGTCTCAGAAAAGGCTATGTTTAAACAGGCAAATACATTAGTACCATATGTTATGAAGGGGTCTAATAAAAGATTTCGAAATCAAGGTACAAACACTGACTACATGTTCTAGTTCTACTAAAAATAATTTTTAAAAACTATTTTTACACCTTAAAAACAGAAAGCTGGAGAGATGACTAAATGTGCCTCTCACTTGGCACCTGTGATTTCATCTAAACAAGACCCTTTACCAGCTACTTCAATTTGTTCATTGCCTCATTAGATTAGCCTAAAACAGAACATTCAAAAATATTAATAAAACCAAACAAAGAAGGGCTTATTAAGTTGCTTCAGCAACTCATTTTTAACATCAATAATAGGTAAAACTATCCAACCTGATGTGCATATCACATGGACAAAACCCACTGACTTCAACTCCAGGCAGAATACAGCAACGATCACAACTCTAGCTAGAATTAACCATATGAACAAAAAATGGGTCTAAAAACTGAAGCACCATGTGCATTCCTTAAAAACCCTAAGATAACAATCATGCACTGGTTTTTGGTAATTAACAACCATCAACAAAAGAAAAGACTAGTGTCATAAGGAGTAGATGGTTGTATTCTTACCAATTGGGCTGATTGGACTCATTCTGCCACTGCTTTGCTGCCTTGTCAGGTACTCTTTGTAGCACACAGAGCACATTCCATTTGTCCTAGGATTCCCATAAAAGCCACAGCCTGTCGTACACAGCATGGGCACTGGGCTCTGGTTCGTCTCTTGGGCCATATCCGTTTTTCCAGATGCTGTAAAAGAAACCAGAAAGAGCCATTATGATTTGGAACATACACAGAATCAATTGGGGACTTACAGTATCTGATCCATTTCATTCAGTCTTGTTGCCTTTCTGAAAAACAAACGCTCTAAGCTATCCTGATGCGCGGAGAAAGAAGTCACATTGATATAATCCTGTTACATGTTTTTTTGGGTCAACATACTCCTTGAGGTGATACAATACTGTAATTTTTTAAAGTTCAGATCCACACGTTAGAAAAATGAGGACGCATCATATTACAATTAACACAGACAGCGGTACCAAAAGAACAGCCCATCCATTTGCAGTACCATTGTCTTGGCATCATACACTGTGGCACACCGTCAAGTGCAGAACCCTTTCTAAACGTGGATACACAGTGGGGAAAATCCATTAATTCCACCTCTCTCTGGGAGTGGGTGGATTTATGACAAGAACTCGGCACCTTGATGGAGACATTTAAGACTTTGACTTTCATTAAAATCGAAACATAATCTAACAAACGTTTTTCCACACAATTCGCCTGTCCTTTGTTTTGTATCTTACCCAAAAGGCTCACTGTGACATGATAATTTGCTTATTTGTACATGACAACACAGCACACAAAAAAAACTTAGGCATGAAAAAAATCAATAAGTATAATCCATTATCCTGAAACCTTGTTTGATTAGGCAGAGAATGAGTTTAAATAACTAAACGTCAGGATTATTCAAATCTGAGATGCAACTGAAAGATTAGGTTTAAAAACCTTAATGAGACATTACATTACAATAAAGTACATGGTTAAAACTTACCTTGACAATTGGCACTTGGCCAGAGAAGATATAAGACTGTTTTTGTAGACCTCTTTTGCCAGTTGATTTCCTAGTGTACTGAATCCCCTTAAGGTGTCATTAAATCCAGAACTAGAAGAATTGGTACCAATGTGTTCCTGATGCAGACTGTATAACTTGATTTTTTGTTGACCATACTAGAAAGGGTTTACTGTACTCAAACTGTATCCAGCAAAGCAAGCTTCAATGGTACAACACAGAGCATGTTCTCAAGTCTTTATTTTCACCACTTCCTGATTGTAGATTTTACACCAAAGTTACGAGCTTTCGTCCATGTGAATCTGATTTTGATTTGTATCCAATAATGTTTCCTGTAATCCAATTAGGGAATCTTGTTTAAACACGAACTTTCTGGTAGGGTTGCTGTCCAATTAATTGCAAGAGGAATGCCAATCTGACAACAGCCTCTAAATTGTGCCAAGGCTCAAATCCAGGCTGAAAACACAACTGTTTCCCAAGAGGCATCTAAGTAATAGGCCACTATTATCTTACTGTAAGAAAAAAAAAAATGTTCTGCTACCCACCAAGTCACAGAGTCACTGGATTCTCAAACTAGACTTCCTCAAAAATAATCTGCTTGGAAAATACCACAATCCTCTCAAACTTGGGTCAAAAAAGTACCTACAGTTCCTTGGGGATAAATTTAGTGCAGCATTAATTGACAGAGGCTATTTTTGATCCTATTACTCACTTTACATTTCCCACTTTCAAAAAGGGAAATGTGTAGCTCTGCAGCCTACCATTAAAAAAAAAAGCAATTGAAACTTCAGTAAGTGCTCAACAATGAATTCATCTGCACATAACGTGGGTGTTCCACGGCTCAGAAAGGATGAGTAATTTCAGCGAGCTCTGTTGATGTTGGACCTTGCCGACATTGAATGATAAAGCCAAATGGAGCTGCTGTTGTCCGAAAACAGTATCGAGAACTCCCAAAATGTAACAAGCCAAGCACTTAGAGTAAGCTCTGCCCGAGCACACGCGTCGCGACACATGGAGACAAAACCAGTCCAGTAACCACCAACCTTACAGGATTTCTGTAAACGGGTTTAACTAATCGTGATTTTAAAGCTCTACAGTTCCATTCCTTAAGCCTGCTTAATTAGCACTTTTGCACATTTACATCCACGTGGTAAGTAAAACAATTAATCCGGGCGCCGGCCATGCAGTGCACTCGCAGGTGAGAAGGCCATCGCTGCCCGAAGAGGAAAACACTATTTGCGCCCACCAACCACATCAAACAACCCTCGGCGGGGGACAGGGTTTACAAAAACCAGATCGCGCCAGGTGAACCTTCCATTACATAACGCACATTCATCTAGCTGACGACACGTTTGGAAATGAGGCATTAAAAAGAAGCAAAAGCTCCTGTCTTGACTACATCGACTGCCATTACTTCCAATTCCTGCGCATAACAAAGAGGGCTGCCATTAATGGAGAACGATTCCTTGCCCTCTGACATGGATGCCAAAGAAGCAGAATGAATGAGAGCGCTTGCGTAACACCGCGCAGCACGTTCTGCGAGACCTGTCCCCGAATGGTAAAGGGCAAACAGGTCTGGCCAGTGCCATCTCTCTCTCTCACACACACACACACAAACACACACGGTCTTATCCGGTGCGTCAACGCAGGTTTTCCCCGGAAAGCCAATCCCCGCTCCCGTCACGTGCGCGCCCGCTCGGTCTGCGGCTCGCCGTCACGTGGGGCGCCGGCTTCCGCCTGTCACACGGGCGCGATGTGACGCGCAGATCTGGAGGCGCAGATACAGAAAACCTCACCGACGGCAGCTCTGAAATCAGCGGCTATTTTTATCCCGGCGGCTGGTGTAGCTCCTACACAGAGCCGCAGCCCCGTCTCACCCGAGAGTCCGCCCCCGACACGCACACAAGGAAGGAAGAAGCGATCTAGCGCCGGGGTTTTCTGGCGAAAGACGAAGGCAAGTGTGCGTTTCTGTAGGAGGACAAACATACCCATAAGCTGAATGTCCCATCGAGACTGGACTTTCGTGTGCCCAGAAAAAAAAAACACTGCAGAACAAAAAAACAAAACTACAATATGGCTCTCCCGCTAGTCATTTCTCAAAACAATACAAGGGGATTTGAAAGTAACACAACGGCGCCCGGTTCTGCAGATCTTGTTTCCTCTAAATAGACTAACAATCACCTTGTAAACTTAAAATGAATCTTCTCTCGACTCACCTCACCTTATCTTTGATGAGCGTCACAACTAATTTTTGAAAAGTGTGAGGCGGTAACAAGTCTTAAAATACCCGTGTCGACAAGCACTCAAAATGCAATTTCCTTTCTAAATGACGCCATAATCCGAATAATCTAAAAATGTCACAAGACAAACAAGCGCAAATCCACGGGGTATTGCGTCAAAGTTGTCCCCCCTCTGCCGTCTGACCCTAATTCTTTATCCCTAGAAAAAACATATCGGTAATCTCGTCCACTACTCTAGTTCTGATAATATCATTACCTTAAAAACGTACAAAGTTAAAACAAGAGCCGCCACCCACGTATAAGACTGCTGCCTTTAAAAAAAAGTGGGTACGGGGTAGGGGGGGAGACAAGTCTCTACACGTTTTCGTGTTTCCTCTCCTGCTCCGTCTTTTATGAACCAGTGAGTCACTTTCCGGGGAACTAGGATTGTGAAATTTAAAAAAAAATGGGAAAACTCAGTTAAAACAAAACTAGCGTAATTCCTGTAGGGTGGTAGAGACGTCCGAAATACCCCACTGAAGGAACAGGGAAGGCTGGCGCATTGTGACCAGACAGGCCGCAAACTGGTCCCCTTCAAAAACACTGAGTCATGCTAAGGAACGCACAATGGCTTGATTTGCTCGAAAATACCAAGGTTTTACCATCCCAACATGTTCAGACGCTTGCACCCCCTAAACCCACACCCCGTGGAGTCACTCTGCGCTAAAAACGGCGGCTAAATGACTGGGTTTCGCATGTAATTGAATTCGGGGGACTGTGGGCTTTGTCTCCTTTCTTTGTTTCCTGCCTTGACAGCGTTACCAACACACACGCCTGCGGTACTGGTCCGATCTGGTCCCAGATCAGCAACTCGCAGTTCCAGGTCCTTCTATAGGACATAAACCCCGACAAAGTTTTATTAAATGCTGAATAATAGTCTCAACGATGGAAGCTCATTTATTACAGTACTTACTTACATAAGCTGTAGTACTAAGGGAAAACATCTGCTCCTTTGTTTCGAGTTTGACACGCACCGCACTACAATTTAGGCTATCCTTGTCATTAAATACAGATTTTTAAACCGAAATAATGAAGAAAGATTTTTCGCTACTTTCCTTTTCTCTTTGTTCCTTTCAGCTCCGTCCACATTTGAGGTCTAGGTCACACGCGTTTAAGCCAAAACAAAATCCAAACCTCGATTCTTGAACTCACTTTTCACACCGGGTAGACAAATCCACGATTTCAGACTGCAATAACCCCCACTTTCCAAACACACACACCTCGAGCACCCTTCCCCCATTCCTGCTTTTAAAATTTCGGTTTTCGGTATTCCTTTCTTCTGTTTAGTGTAATGGTGAAAAAAAAGACTACATCGACATTTCTTTTCTTCATCTTACCTGTTTGTTAAAAGTCGGACTATAAAATACGTGGTTTTGCTTTCCTCAGAGGAAACAGCCCTTTTCTGGTCTTTTTTTGTATCAGCTGCTCCTGTTTCTCTGCGCTCCCCCTTTTGCCTGTGTCTGTCTCTGGTTGCTACAATGTTAATCCAGCTTCTCTCTCTCTCTCTCGCTGTTTGTTTCCTTCTTTAGTAAAGAGGAGTGGCACCGGCGTCACAGCAAGGGGAGCCCTCCTGATTGGACGGACAAAAAGCGACACGGAGTTAACCGGTACAGTACGTCCAGCATTTGTCGGGGTGGGGTGGTAGGGTAAGCCAAAGGTGCTCGAGAAAAACATCATCGTCACCACGACCACCAGTCATCACCCAGGCCCCGAGGGGATCAGGCTGAGGGATAAGTGATAAGTGTGCATTAATCCTCGGCGATTGAGAAATACCCGTGTGCCCTGTTCGCATTGCATAATGTTTCGAGTCTAGAAAAAACGGCAACATACTCGAGCGTACAAACAAACAAGCAAACAAACACCGTAGCCCTTTAGATATACCTTTGCACAGTATTGATTTTTTTTTTTAACGGGGAGCTCTGTTTGTGAAAACCAATTATTAAAATAAATGTCATAATCTGATTATGAACCGGTTTGGGTCTTTTTTTGCTCTTTTCTGAAATGTTACATTGGAAACAAGTCTATCACAGTATCAGGCGAATGTTCGTATTCTTTTTAATTCAATTCTTAGAATTCAGGTTTACTTTGTTGTTAAAGTTATAATGGTAGGCTATTTTCTCACAGTATACAGTATAATTTTACCATGACAAGAAAGAGTCTTTAGTTAGACAATTCTCGAGTTGCTAACTTACTACTTGTTCAGAATTGTCAGACAACAGCACTCGGCCACAGGTAAGTACAACAGTAGGTAAATACAAAGGTGGAAACATGTTGAAAAGAATATTGCATGTTTCATGTTGCACTGTATTAAGATTGATTCAATAATTTAAGATGAACCTTTTCTGGCCTATGTCTTTTTTGTCTATTCTTAGCACAAGCCTCCATTTTGTAACAGTTATATTCTGCCTTCCAGTGAGAGTGACACTTTTCTCAGTACTACTCATAAGACATGGAAGCAAAGAATAAAGAACAAACTAACTGAAACTGATTCAGTGTTGCAAAACACTCCTCTTGCTTCTTGGGTGGAGAAGTGAGACCTTATAATACAGTATAGAGTACAAAACATACTGACACATGTGGGATGTTCAGAGAGTATGCAATTCATGTATACTGGGTCCGTTTGGTTTGAGCCTGTTTATGGTAATCTAGGAAACCCGTGGTCTGTTTGTGGCTTGTGTGCAGCTCATCTCCAGCTGGGTATCAACCCCTCCCAGCCTGAAATCACACAACTCCTCCTCCAATGTGTGGTTAACTGCCATGCGCCACATGGCCAGCTTTCCGTCACACTGAAGAATTAAAAGATATTGGGTGTCATATGGTGATTGTGTCACCGTAAGAGGCTCATTGTGATTGATGCCTTTTATATGTGTAAAAAAATAAGTTTCAAACATCTGAAAGAAGGTTTTAATAAATGCCAAAATGCTCACCGATAATGATTTGAAATGCTTCCAACAGATATATCAGCATCTTAAAAATTCTGCAGCCCTATGTTGACGATAAAAGCATAAAAAAGGATGCAAACTAGAAAAAGCCATTCTGATCATCTTGCTCATTTGGTCGCTAATAGGTAAGTGATGTGCGGCTCATATCCAGCAGCTTCTCAAAGAAGCCAGGGTGTCAGCTTCAGCAACATTGCTGGGTAGCTCCTTCCAGACACCCACATACCTCTGTGTAAAAAGTACCTACGGTTCTCACTTCTCAATTAATTTCACTATAGTTTCCACTTGTGTCCTCTACTCTGTGCCTCACTGTTGTCTCTGGAGAAGTCTGATGACTTTCTCACTGCCCTTGGCATTTTAAATGCCTGAACCAAAGATTCAGTTCGTTGTGGGTGTTAGATAGGACATTCCTTTAACTCCCAATATATACAGTATGTGATCCTTTCTGTGGTCAGGTCTTACTAGTGTGTGGTATAGATATACAGTAGTTCAGGTGGGTAGCTGCGTCAGCATGCGTAGGCTGCAAAGGAACAAGTAATAGGTTGTGTTTTCTTTCTTCTTGTTTTTCAGCATGGAATAAACCTATTACTTGCTCCTAGATATACAGTAGCATGTCCTGATTTCTATTCTGTATTTTAGCTATACAGTCTTACATTAGATGTCATCTGCTAGGTGTATGACCATATCATGCTCTTCTCAAAAGAGATTGTTTCTGCGCTGGTTGTTTCCAAGAATCATTAAAATCTGGATTCTGCTAGCAAAATCTTGGTTCTCTGCCAAGTGTTAACTTGTTTGCACATTCTGTCATTTTGGAATGTTAGGGAATGCTTCCCTAAAACAGTAACCTTGCATCTGTGGATTTTCTTTGAATCGATCCATCTGTGGATACAATCTGATGCCTGCACATTGGCCAAGCTTTGAAAGGTTCATCCTTCAGTGTCCAGGGAAGAAATGAATAGCATTAGTCATTCTCAGATCATCACATTTGGTATTCGTCATCACAGGTGATACGAACATGAAACCAGACATAAATGCAACAGTATATTCTAATGTCAGTAATGCATGTCAACTGCATACCAGTCAGTCTGTAAGGTGCAAAACATTTTGAAATGGCCTTCATAATCTCCATTCACACTCTTTAGTACTTTTCTCTCGAAACATATGCAGTGGTGAGAAAAATTGTTTGCCCCCTTCCTGATTTCTTATTTTTTTGCATGTTTGTCACACTGAAATGTTTCAGATCATCAAACAAATTGAAATATTAGACAAAGATAACACAAGTAAACACAAAATGCAGTTTTTAAATGAAGGTTCTTATTATTAAGGGGAAAACAAATCCAAACCTACATGGCCCTGTGTGAAAAAGTGATTGCCCCCCCCCTGTTAAAACATAAATCAACTGTGGTTTATCACATCTTTGGAAAGCTGAGTTCAATTTCTCTAGCTTCACCCAGGCCTGATTACTGCCACACCTGTTCTCAATCAAGAAATCACTTAAATAGGACCTGCCTGACAAAGTGAAGTAGACCAAAAGATCCTCAAAAGCTAGACATCATGCTGTGATCCAAACAAATTCAGGAACAAATGAGAAACAGAGTAATTGAGATTTATCAGTCTGGAAAAGGTTATAAAGCTATTTCTAAAACTTTGGGACTCCAGTGAACCACAGTGAGAGCCATTATCCACAAATGGTGAAAACATGGAACAGTGGTGAACCTTTCCAGGAGTGGCCGGCCGACCAAAATTACCCCAAGAGCACAGCGACGACTCATCCAAGAGGTCACAAAAAAATCAGTTAAGGTAAGTGTTCATGACTCCACCATAAGAAAGAGACTGGGCAAAAATGGCCTGCATGGCAGAGTTCCAAGATGAAAACCACTGCTGAGCAAAAAGAACATAAAGGCTCGTCTCAGGTTTGCCAGAAAACATCTTGATGATCCCCAAGACTTGTTGAACTTTTTGGAAGGTGTGTGTCCCATTACATCTGGCTTAAAAGTAACACAGCATTTCAGAAAAGGAACATCATACCAACAGTAAAATATGGTGGTGGTAGTGTGATGGTCTGGGGCTGTTTTGCTGCTTCAGGACCTGGGAGACTTGCTGTGGTAAGTGGAACCATGAATTCTGCTGTCTACCAAAAAATCCTGAAGGAGAATGTTCGGCCATCTGTTCGTGACCTCAAGCTGAAGCGCACTTGGGTTTTGCAGCAGGACAATGATCCAAAACACAGCAGAAAATCCACCTCTGAATGGCTTAAGAAAAACAAAATGAAGACTTTGGAGTGGCCTAGTCAAAGTCCTGACCTGAATCCGATTGAGACGTTGTGGATGACCTTAAAAAAGCGGTTAAGGCTCGAAAACCCTCCAATGTGGCTGAATTAAAACAATTCTGCAAAGATGAGTGGGCCAAAATTCCTCCACAGTGCTGTAAAAGACTCATTGCCAGTTATCGCAAACGCTTGATTGCAGTTGTTGTTGTTGCTAAGGGTGGCCAAACCAGTTATTAGGTTTAGGGGACAATCACGTTTTCACACAGGGCCATGTAGGTTTGGATTTTTTTTTTCCCTTAATAATAAAAGCCTTCATTTAAAAACTGCATTTTGTGTTATCTTTTTCTAATATTTCAATTTGTTTGATCTGAAACACTTCAGTGTGACAAACACGCAAAACAATAAGAAATCGGGAAGGGGGCAAACACTTTTTCACACCACTGTAAGTTATCACATGTGTAAGGGTGCACAAGAAATGGTGATTTTTACTTAACAGAAAATGAATGTGCCACACCATACAGAGAACAATTGTTGGCAATACCTCTTAACAGTTCTTCTGGACTTTCTCTACACTGCAGCATAAGACTGGAAACGTTCCGTTAAGTATAGTGGACAGAGGACTTGTTATTAAGTTCTGCTCTAGGTTTTAAATAAACAAAGGGCAACAAAAGCCTTACGACTCACTGGCTCCTCTTGAGATTCTTTATTAGGGTCACAGTAATCTCATATCTGTAACTATGGGACCTGTAATACATGCTTATTGAAAACGATCTTGAAATGTGTATATATCAGTGATATGGGAATGTATCTTGCAGAAACAGAAAAGAGATCAAAAATAAGAACACGGAGGTTATGATAATGAAAGGTCTTTTTTTGCAAGAACACTCATTTGCAGCATTGGTAACTAACCAATTTCAAGTTGCACCTAAAATCGTTTTGAAGCATTCCAGAAAGGGAACATTAACTGTTTTGCTGGGCAGTTCTCATGATGCTCGGGGCTTTTTTACACAAAGAAGCACCTCATCATTTCAGTTCTTGCACTGCTCTTAGTGGGCATGCTCTGAATTTCTCCTTGTTTTGGATTTGGTGTTGTCTCCTGGGTTAACATCAAAGCTTTTCAGGATTTTCAGTGTTTAAATCAAATTACCTTGCAATATCTTTTATTCAAGAGGTGCAGATTCAAAGATAAATATTTGTACTAAACTATAGAGACACTGTATGTGTTGAGGTTTCTGGGTTATGTCTGCTTCAGTAGTTTATCTCCTGAGCTAAAGGCCGTGTTGCAATGTACATTGGGGAATAATTAGTAAACCTGTTAAATTTGTTCCTAATGAAAAAGACAGAGGAATAATTTGCTATGTTTAGAACTGCTGAGATTCAGATAAAATGCAGCAAAAAAGACAGATATCTTAGATAAGGACCATGTGACAATAATTTTCTCTTTGTGAAATATCTTTATCTCTGGTTAAAGTATGGAAGTACAATTACGCCTTAAAGCTATCACCATACCCATAAAACCTAATGTGGTTAAATGCAGTGCTATTGGCTGTTTATAAAAAGGTGGTTTGAAATTTATGCAATTTCTACTCAGTATGGTATTAGGTTTTCACACTAATACTGGGTAAGAATTAATATGAAGATTGTCAAATTAGTTAATCAGTTGTGTTATAGTAAGCACATACTGATTCAATTATAAATGTCATCTACAACTCTGATAAACCTTTATGTTTTGATTAATAAATTGTATGTACATTGTGATTAAATTAGACCAAAACATTGCTCTCCTTGTGTGGCAGGGTGGCATTTTGAAAAGACGTTTGCAGGGTTTAATTTGTTTTCTGGGCCTTGATGATTAACATGTTTTAGATAGTAATCATCAATATTTGTTAATTATTTACATTTTAAAAAACACCGCAAAGGCTGAGGGGCATTTTGAGGAAGATTACAGCCCTACCACGTTTTGCATGATTGATTTGGTATAAGAAATCAGACTTAGTATTTTATTAGGGAATCAGATTTAATTAGTTTTCAATTAAAAATAAAACAAAATAGGAACATAATATAATATAACACACACAAAGGGTGGTCCCCCTCTTGAGATTTCTGCCATAGAAGTGTTCTGCAATAAGGTTTTAAAGAGTACCCGCAGTCCCAATTTCTCAGACTGGTTATTAAATGTAGCTAAACAAAAAAATTAATTGATGTTATAAAAAATGATTTGAATTAAGCACAAATTTGTGAACTTCATGAAAATACTGTAAGTTGCCATGTTATCATGAACCCCTGGTCTCGCCACTGGTGAGAGCGAGAGTGCCCACGCATTGCGATGTGAGGTGGCCCTTCCTGCTCACTAGTCACTGGAATGACTCATGGAGAGTTAACAACTTAGTTATGTTTGGCAAAACAAATTAGTCAAAGTTGAGAGCAATGTTTTTATTGGATTACAAGAGATGAGTGCACAAACCTGCTTATTCACAATGTAATAGAGCCGCATCGTGTCACCGGAAGTTTTGTTGCCTCATCTCTGAATTGCAGAACATGGTGCAGCACATACCTGGAAAGTGTGTCTGTTTTCCAAGTTACCGTGTACATTTTACTTCTATTGTGGCACGAAACGCACTCTTCGATGCCGGTTCTTTCTAACCCTGAAATCTAAACATAGTGGTGCAGCTCCCCTTTAACAGGGTCAGCTGCAGGCCCTAAGACTTTCTCACCCCAGTCCTACGCAGCTCCACTGGTGCGGTAGCAAGTTCTACATAAATGGTTATCTAGCAACCACTTGAGGTCAATGACCCGAATAAACTCCTTTTATAATGTTTCTTAATCACTCTTGTTCCTGCTGGGATAGAATAGGTTTAAAGAAATTCTCATTTAATTCAAAACCATGCCCGCATAGTACCATGGTGGGGGTGGGAGCCCATAGTGGGTACCTGAAAACTTATCAGCTAGTACAAAAAGGTGGAAGCTGGCATGGTGACTTGATAGCTACAAGAGTAGTCAATATTGAAGTACAATGTATGTCCAACAAAAAAAAAGTGTATTTTGTGCCTAGTTCTCCTGGTCATGTGACTGATGGATACTATTTTATTTCCGTAAGTCCTACCACAGTATTAAATGGCTATACAGAAATCGACTAATTAATTGCCTCAGTTATATGCTAATTCATTGTCCCATATTTATGTCTTGGTCCTATGAATTTGTCATGGATTCAAGATTCAAGATTCTGGGGGAGAGACAGTCTCAGATTACATAATCAGACCTGGCTAACTTGTGTACAACTAGGATTAAAATGTTTTAAAAATGGATTCATCCATTTTTACTGTGTCCTTTAAAATACCTTTAGGTTTTGTAGTTCTGAAAATTAAACACATTTCTATCATGGGAAATTAACCACATAACATCCAAGTTTATATGCTGTCTCCTGTTGCAATAACATTGTCCAGCCAGCTTTTTTTAATAAAACTGGAACATTTTTAACTTCTTGAGTTTTGCCTTAATTGCCTTAATTTTGCTTAGTTTTAATTTTGGGTAAAGTGAAAAAAATGTGTGAAATGCATTTTAATCAGACTCGCAGGATCATACGGAAAATTCAGAGAAAAACACTACTGATCTTGGGTGACATCATCCTAAAATGATTTTAGGGAACTTTCATTCTGCGTGATGCTTCCTTCTTTTTTTTTAGTTATTTTTCAGTTGTGCTCCTTTTCAGCTTTATGTAAGCTGATTCCTTCCAAAACTGAAATTGTAAAACCACTGATGCACTAAAAGATACACATTACATTATTAGACATTCATGTCTTCACTGCACTTGAACAAGAAAACAGGTTACATCCTTCAAGGGTGCATTGGAAATGAGTTTTCATTTTCATATTCAAAGTGTTGTTTCTCTCACAGAGAAACAGAGAAGTCTTACAGACTCCCCTCTTTGTGGAAGAGTGCTTTGCCTTTAGGGCCTGAGAAGCAAACACAGTATTGTTCCTTTTCTTGAGAACACAATGGTCTGATCTTCTGGCTCTTATAGAGAACAGTTCTGATGTGGACACATGGAAAAACTATTTGCCTTGGGCCACTGAAACTTTCAGGGGTGGGTGAGTGGGTGGGTGGGTTTAGTGACTTACAGTAGTCCTATGTATTTGTCTCTTCATTGTGCAAATTAGATTGTATTATCTTTGCGAAAACAAGGCTTGATGATATATCAATTTCTTTGAGTTTCTAGACTTTTGTAGTAAAATATTTTTGGTTCATTTTTTTCTTATGAAAGAATTATTCTGAATAACAATTTCACATAAATGGAAAGCAACCTTTGGAATACACACTGCTTATGAAGGTACTGTATGTTTTAGATGGCACTACCCTTGAATATGTATGATATGTGAAATGCAAAATTCAAATGAAGTATTCATTAGAATATTCAATGTTAATTTATTTGCATAAGTACTTATTTGGTCAAATTCACTTCATTTTCTTATTTACATAAGCCTGTATCAAGCCAGAGCAGACAAGCAAATATCGCACCTGGAAATAATTTATTTTGTAGAAATAGCTTTAACTGAAAACAAAATGTGGAGAAAGAAGAAATGGGAGAGCATTTTGCAGGTCATGTGTATTAAATATTTTAGCCAAAGCAATTTTCCCTCATTTAATTTTTGCTCTCTTCCTTATTTTTTGTAGACAGCGGAGGTAATGTATAAGATCTGGGACTTGGTTCTTTTTGTAGGACTCTAACCAACACTGAAAATGCTATTCCTTCCACAAAACATGTGATGCAGAGGAAAAGCCCTCCAGCAGGTAAAGAACAAGCATTGCGCATAGTATCTAGTGTGCTTATCTTACTCACCACCCGTTCAATTTAAAACAAGGCCAGAAAATTACATTTTCTATTAGAGGTTTCTCTCTTATTATTTCCATATCTTGTGGAAGATCACCCCAGTTGGGTTGGATTTAGAAGTTGCCATGACAATAGGGTGATGGCCAGAGGCCACCAACTGACTAGCCAAGGAAGATAGTGTAAATAGATTAATCATTCTTGTTTGCTGTTCAATGGAATGGCCAAATGCGCATATAAGGAATTGTTATTTGAGAAGCAGGCAACTATACATGTGTTTGTAAGAAGTAGCATCTTCTGTAGGTGTGAGTAGTTGGTTTTGTATGGAGTAAAGAAAGTTGTTGCTGCTGGTACCTACAGTTTGCATTTGTTTATGTGGTGCTAGTATTGTTTTGATTAATTGAGTCTGATGTAAGATGTGTTTATGTTCTTCTGTAGGCCCCTTGTTTTGTTTCGTGATTCGAACCCACCATCATAAATCCAGGAATCGACATGAAACTTCATTTTTCATCTGTTGAAGTGTTTTATGTGTGGAGGTCTTCATCAGCTATCCATCCTGTAAAGATGGTATTCCACAGAACATTCTCTTCTTTGTTGATTGTATATACGTATGTAATGGGAATACAGAAGATAATACTACATTTCCAATGAAAGAATTAGGTTTATGGGAGATAAATGCATTAGGGTTCTTTGATGTTAAATAACAGAAAAGACTCTGGCTCTCCTGCTACCTGTTATTGGATGTAGCTGTTTGGATTTATCGTGCTCATTTTCAGGAACCAGTACTTTTATTTTTTGAAGACATTATTTTGCAGACACTGAAAAGTTCTCTCTTCTACATCCAGCTAGGTGTGGTTTGCTTAACCGATTGACAGAACAGATTACACAGAAAGGATGGGAGTTTACATTCGATTTGAACCTCTTGTTGGTGGACATCAAAACCAGGATGTCTTACATGTTTTTCTTCTTTTGCTTGAGTTGTCGAGTCTTTGGTCGAGGCAAATCTTTGACGTTTCCCCCTTCCGACAATTCTCTGACGTTCCTCATGATGGCATGGTAACTGATTGCTTTGCTTTTGTGTTCAACTGCCTTTAAAAGCCATGTCAAGGCAACCTTTAAAAGCTGCTCTAACTATTCGGAGGCTTTGTGAAACAACTAGAGACTAAAACATTACAGAAGTACATTTAAAATATTTTAAGCATATTCACAGTGGGACAAAGATGGTTTGGGCAGTATCTTTACTAAGAAGCCAAATTTGAATGAGCATGAAATATAAGAGATGTATTGCTAGTAAGGCACTCCTGATCACACCTCAAGGTAGGAATATAAAAGATACCAGAAATTTCCAACTACAAAATCAATAGGCCAGTGTGAAACACAACAGACCTCGCGAGATTATGAAAAAAATCTATAGAAGTCATGGAGGTGAGCACAGTATGAATAAACTAAGAATAAATGTGAACATTATGTGCAAATCTTTTTTCTTGTTATTGATACATGTATTACTCCAAAATCAAATTTTGTTCATCAAGGGTATAAACACAATTGGAGTAAATTTGTTTATGAAAAGTTGACAAATCTGCAGCCAGTCTTGAGTCGCATAAACATTTTCTTAAACAACTTTTGAGACTTTCTTTGTTCTTATCAAAAGATCTGGAGAAACTGCTGCTTAATTCTAATTCTCAGGTTAATTTATGATTTGTTTAAACATTAATTTTTAGGTGTACTTCACCTCCCCTCTAAATTAAGAGAAAATTGTAACAAACTTAAACTTGCATTCACATTCTTGAATGTTCTATGGCCAAGTAGGTACAATGACATTGTTTGCTTTTTATATCATTGGCTTGGTTAGAGTTGAAAAGTGAGTTTAACTCCGCACAGAAAAACAATATCAGAAGATCAGTTGCTTAAAGCAATTTGCTATCTATTTCATTTAATTTTGAAAAACAGGCTGTGCATTTGTTTTGCAATAAAGCTTTTAATTTTGCAGCACGCTTTGATCAGAGTGTACATTCTTTATACAAGTGACTTAAATACTTTGGGAGAAGAACAGCTGCTCAATAGACTTGGTATTTTTAGGAGCACAGAAGCTAATTTGCAATTATGTAAACTGTAACATAAGTACAAGATAAATTGGACGTTTTTAGTACTTTGCAATCCATTTTCATAAGATCTCTTTAATGTCACGCCCTCTGCAGCCAGAGGGCGCTCCCACTCTGTCCTGTGCCTAGTTTCCTCTGCTTTGCTGTCCTTCCGGTGTTTCTCTCCCTCTGGGGCTATATATTTCCGGGTCACTCATTCACCTTCGCTCAGCATTGACGTTCAGATGTCCTGAGACCCGCCTAGCATCCAGGTCGCCCCACGTCCGCTGCCTGAGGGCATAGGTCTCTATACAACTCCTGAACTGCTGAGCCCGGGCTAATCCCCGTCCCGCCGCTACGCACAGGGTCTTTTTCCGCTCTCCTGCCATTCCACGGTTCGTCCCTTCCAAATAGACATTTCAAGTTGGAAATGAAAGAACAAGGATGATAGGTGTAATCCAAGGGATGAAATGAGTAAAGGGACAAAGGGAGGTACTGTAGCACAAGCTGATAGGACAGAAACAGTAACCGAGAGAAGAGAATCAGTAACAGAGAGGAGAACAAATCTGTAGAATCAGTAACCAAGTGGAGAACAGACTCAGTAACTGAGAGGAGGACTGAGACAGCCTGAAGGAGAGAGAATGAGCCACACAAATCATAATATTCTGTAGTTATCCAGAATGTCTGTAAATGCTTAGTAATTGTATTGCTTTGGCAACACTGTAATTAATTGGTTGCGTCAATGAAGTGTACAGTGTGAAGCTGGAGGACAAAGCAATAATTCTAGAGGGAAGAAGTGTCAGGAGAAGGTTTCTGAAACATGCAGAAGGCATGAACAGTTTGGAAAAGAGAAGGAAGGAACTAGGGAAAATCCTCGGTGAGACAGGATATGAAAGGGAACACAGCAAAGATGATAGATTGTGAGACGCATGCGGGAAGGGATTTGAAACCACAAGCACAAGCAGAGAGTATTCTGTAGTATTGAGTAGAGTGTTGTAAGAGTATTGAGCTCCAGGTGGTTGTTAGCGCATCATAATACCAACTGACCTCCCTCCTGTACATGGTCTCATCATCATTAGTCATGAGACCTACAAGGGTGATGTCATCAGCAAACTTAATTAGTTTGATGGAGGAGTCACTGGAGGTGCTGTCGCTGATGTACAAGGAATAGACTAGTGGAATAGAATCAGTCTAATTAAATGCAATTTATATTCTTAGATATTTATATTTGTTTGTTTTTTGTTTCTATATGTTTTATTGTAATTGTACATCAAAGACGATGGATACTATAAACTTGTCCCTCTTGAGTTCTGAGTATCCCTGAAAAATGTATTGAATATTCAAGTATAGACAGATCTGAAATGTATCTTTTATAAGACTTCCTGTGCATTCTGGACCATTGTATAATTTGTTAGATTGGGACAATTTGTAATTTCACTTTTGGAATTACACTGGTGTTTTCTTTAAAAATGCTAAAAGTGAAAAACCCACTATATATGCTAATTAATGTGCGTCCCTAATATCGGAAACTTTACCCAACAGTAGTTCCGTAATGGCTTGTATGTACTATATATACACCCCATTTATAATATAAAAAGCCATTATTGTTATATTTTAGATGTTAACAATTTGAAATCATCAGCTGGTAAGCAGCCTGGCCCTTTGCTATAACTGTAACATTGACCAGTCCTGGACTGTGAGACCCACAGTGTTGTACAGGATAGTTAGTACTGGCCGGGTGATTGAGGCATCTCTCTGACAACACTGCAAGACTGCAGGAACTTGGCCAGTCACAGGGGTAAGTTATTTTGTGAGGAAGGTTGAGCAAGACTGTAGGATTCATTCCCACCACCTTGTTGGAACTCAGCCATTCCCATCTGTCTGAGGGGTCAGTCAACTCAAGTAGGTCCCACTCGTGGAGTCTGAACTGTGTGGCTCCACCTCTGCAGCCAGTGAATCTTCAATGGGTTTACCATGAGGGAACCCTTTGGTTTGGTTTAAAGTCAGTGGAAGATGTGAAGATACTCTGCTGTTGTTTGAATGTTCATGTTTGAGCTGAGATGATAATTACACTATTGAGCAAATTTAGATTCAATTTGCAAGCTTCTGAAGCTCAGAATGAAATTAGTGTTTGCAAGTCTTTGTTCCTTACAGTCTTTGATTCATGTGTATGGGGTTTAATGAACAGATGAGTAATTAGAATATGTAACAGTCATACCAGTCCTTTACTCAACAATTCAGTGACTTTAGAAATAAGAAACACTGTTCTCTCATGGGTCGAACAAAGAGCTCTTTTTATACAGGATTATAATCACTTGTCTGAACTTGAATCTTTTTAAAAATAGGGTAAACAGGGATCAGCATATTGACTTATTTCGGGCTAATGGACTTCCCATGACAAAAATTTACATATTATCCATCTTTATATATCAGTACACATGCATACATGTAAACCTTTTATGTTTTGTTATTGTGTTTTAATTATCCATGTTGGCTCATCAATCATTTTTGAACAACAAAATTCTAGAATATAATATTCTAATGAGCAGCTAGAAGAAGAAGAACAAGCAAACAGCTGTTCAAACCAAAAGTAGACTTTAATGAAGAAAAGAAACCAGACTCCTGGAGGTGAAGGCAGATGCAGTGAACTGCAGCACTTTCAGGGTTCAAGGGAAGACTGATACACTGGCTTGTGAGGTACTTTATTTATAGCAGAACCCTGAAGGCCATGTTTATGTATACAAGGGACATAACATTTAAAGCAAAAAGCCGGATAGATATTAGATACTGACTACAGAGAACAGATCAATTCTTGGAGAGGGCGACTTGGAAGCCCAATGTCAGCACCAGGTGAAATGGTCCAGAGAGCAGTTTTTGTACTGCAGCACTAAGAAATAGCAGTGCTTGACTCCAGCCTGTCTGCATATAAACCAGAAAGCTCTTTCCTGCTCCCAGAGCAGGCCTGACCCCAGGGAGCAGCCTGATAATCCAATTCACTTCATATTATATTTAAATAAAAGCACAGTGGGGATTTATTAGATGTCTGCAATTATCTCTTTAAATTCTTAATATAAAAAAATAGAAACATAGAAACCCTCATAGCTTTGTGTGTATGTTTTTTCCCCTTTATTTTAGACTTTTTTTATCAATGTTTTCTGAGATACAAGTAATTATAGAAAGGGATAACTGTGACTAAAACATAATTGACATGATCCAAAATGTACAGTTAAATGACAGACCTACGTGTTTGGTTAAAAGTATCCTGTAAGGGAAAGAACAGTAAGGACATGCACTGAACAGACAAATGAATATACTGACTAGATATTCTAAATTTTAATGTTCAAACGTGAATAATATCGAGAAATGAATGGCATATTTTGCCTGTAAATTGTTCGATTGTTAACGTGCAGTCTAGGTTTTTATGCATTATGCTGTTTAAGACGGGTCGAGTTACTTTGTTTTGAAAGCGTCCTTCTCAATTCCCCAGGCATATTCCATACATAGCTTTCTAAACGTGTTAAATATAGCTCAGTAATCTGACCTATGACTCTGAACTCCTCGGCGAGAAATCTTTGAATCAGTACTGTCTATGTGTTTTTCAATTATTTTTAACTCGTTGTTCTAGTTCCATAGTTTACACCTTGTTTACTCCCTGCATTTAATCATCCCAGAATAATTTGCTTATGAGAGCAAAATCAAAACATATGCTTTGTTATTGTGGACGACTTGTTCTCCTCCACACAAAAATAACTGCGAAGTGCCTCGATCTGTTATCCATTACGGTAAGCAGCCAAGCTTTTTACCAGCGTTTAAACGTTTCTGCCCCCTTGTGGCTAACTGCAACAGTACTTGTTTATTGTTTTATTCAAGGTTATATTGTATTATATAATATGGAAATATATACGCCCACACACATGCTATAATCTTCTTTATTGGTCGGAATATTTCATTGACACCCATTTTAATTTAACAGTGTTAACTTCAATTAACTAAATTTCAATGCAACTGAAACCCAACAGCAGTTGAAAACAGCTTTCCCCCCATCTAAATAACAATACATCTACATTTGTGAGAAAGTGCATCTCTGTAAATGTTCACCTTCAGGGATGATTATATTGTAATCTGCCCCCCCCAAAAAAACAATAGTGAAAAATACTTGACTTCACACACCTAGTATATTATAAATATTTGAATTTTGATTAACAGCATTTTCCGACAGCCCAGTCTTGCTGAAGCTTACTTAATCTTGTCATCTTTCAGAAGCCAAACAAGTGCCTTGTTCAGTGAAGAACCTCTATGGGATACTTGTGAGAAAAACGAAGCCCCTGATATCACTGGTTTTAGGTGACAAGTAGACACTCAACCATCAATTTTAAACTGCTTTATCCAGTACAGAGGTTTAGGGGACGCAGGAGCCAATTCCAGTAAGATGCACCCTGGACAGGATGCTAATTCATCACAATGCTCATACAGATATGACACACACACAGTGACAGCAAGGCTCTCTTTCCCTGAGGCCAATTAAACTACCAGTAAGGCTTTGGACTATTGGAGGAAACTGGAGAACCCAGAGGAAACCCATGTGAACCTGGGGAGAACATACAGTGCCTTGCGAAAGTATTCGGCCCCCTTGAACTTTTCAACCTTTTGCCACATTTCAGGCTTCAAACATAAAGATATAATTTTTTTATTTTATGTGAAGAATCACCAACAAGTGGGACACAATTGTGAAGTGGAACGAAATCTATTGGATTTTTGAAACTTTTTTAACTAATAAAAAAATGAAAAGTGGGGCGTGCAAAATTATTCGGCCCCCTTGCGTTAATACTTTGTAGAGCCACCTTTTGCTGCGATTACAGCTGCAAGTCGCTTGGGGTATGTCTCTATCAGTTTTGCACATCGAGAGACTGAAATTCTTGCCCATTCTTCCTTGCAAAACAGCTCGAGCTCAGTGAGGTTGGATGGAGAGCGTTTGTGAACAGCAGTTTTCAGCTCTTTCCACAGATTCTCGATTGGATTCAGGTCTGGACTTTGACTTGGCCATTCAAACACCTGGATACGTTTATTTGTGAACCATTCCTTTGTAGATTTTGCTGTATGTTTGGGATCATTGTCTTGTTGGAAGATAAATCTCCGTCCCAGTTTCAGGTCTTTTGCAGACTCCAACAGGTTTTCATCCAGAATGGTCCTGTATTTGGCTGCATCCATCTTCCCCTCAATTGTAACCATCTTCCCTGTCCCTGCTGAAGAAAAGCAGGCCCAAACCATGATGCTGCCACCACCATGTTTGACAGTGGGGATGGTGTGTTGAGGGTGATGAGCTGTGTTGCTTTTACGCCAAACATATCGTTTTGCATTGTGGCCAAAAAGTTCGATTTTGGTTTCATCTGACCAGAGCACCTTCTTCCACATGTTTGGGGTGTCTCCCAGGTGGCTTGTGGTAAACTTTAGACGAGACTTTTTATGGATATCTTTGAGAAATGGCTTTCTTCTTGCCACTCTTCCATAAAGGCCAGATTTGTGCAGTGTAAGACTGATTGTTGTCCTATGGACAGACTCTCCCACCTCAGCTGTAGTTCTCTGCAGTTCATCCAGAGTGATCATGGGCCTCTTGGCTGCATCTCGGATCAGTCTTCTCCTTGTCTGAGCTGAAAGTTTAGAGGGACGGCCAGGTCTTGGTAGATTTGCAGTGGTCTGATACTCCTTCCATTTCAAGATGATCGCTTGCACAGTGCTCCTTGGGATGTTTGAAGCTTGGGAAATCTTTTTGTATCCAAATCCGGCTTTAAACTTCTCCACAACAGTATTACGGACCTGCCTGGTGTGTTCCTTGGTCTTCATGATGCTCTCTGCGCTTTCAACAGAACCTTGAGACTATCACAGAGCAGGTGCATTTATACAGAGACTTGATTACACACAGGTGGATTCTATTTATCACCATCAGTCATTTAGGACAACATTGGATCATTCAGAGATCCTCGCTGAACTTCTGGAGTGAGTTTGCTGCACTGAAAGTAAAGGGGCCGAATACTTTTGCACGCCCCACTTTTCATTTTTTTATTAGTTAAAAAAGTTTCAAAAATCCAATAGATTTCGTTCCACTTCACAATTGTGTCCCACTTGTTGGTGATTCTTCACATAAAATAAAAAATTTATATCTTTATGTTTGAAGCCTGAAATGTGGCAAAAGGTTGAAAAGTTCAAGGGGGCCGAATACTTTCGCAAGGCACTGTACAAAGTCCACACAGATAGACCCCCTGGAGTTGAACCCAGGGCCCTAGAGCTGTGATTCAACAATGCTAACCACTGTTCCACCATGCCAGCCATGACAGTCTTCCATATGGAGCAAGACAATGCCCCAATTAGGCAACAGTGTGGGCCGTTATGTTGGCGGTTTTGTCTTTCAGATGAGATATTAAACCAAAGGACGTGACTGTGGCCTAAAAACGGCAGAGGAATCCTACTCCGTTGGGCTCCTGAGCAAGGCCCTTAACCCCAGCTGCTCCAGGGGCACTGTACAATGGTAGACCCTGTGCTCTGACCCCAGGCTCTCTCCCTGTCTGTGTGTCTCATGGAGAGCAAGCTGGGGTATGCGAAAAGGTAATTCCTAATGCAAGAAATTGTAAAGGGTTAATAAAGTAATGTTATTATTATATAGCCCCATTTTAAAAAAACAGGTTGCCGACCTGTCAGTATTAAACATTAGACTTTTCTGTCTAGCCAATACAAATATCCTTTGGTTACATAATTGCTTGGGTACGACTTTTATTCTCCTGTCTTCATGGGACAAATGGTGGCCTTGTGCTGCCATGGACAGAGGAACACTACAATGATGGATATAAACACTACCTTCCAGTTAGCAATCTGGGATCCACTAAGAACAATAGTGTTACATAAATACAATAAATTTCTATAGAACAATATTATTCTATAGCATTTTAGTAATGTGTTTTCTAACATTCACTGTGGTAGCCAGGCGCAGTACAGGTACAGTAATAGAAACAGACAGACTATGAACAGGATAGTGAAGGTAGCCAACGCAGTCACAGTGCACAACAGCCACAGCTGACAGACATACAGTATACAGTATATCACAGAAATAATGTGGAAGGCCAATATAATCATTAACTGTCATGACCAGCCCTTGCAAAGTGAATTTGAGCTTCTTCCACTAGGGTATCAATTTAGACTACCCAAATTTAATAGTAATAGATCTTAGTTATCTTCATTCCCACACCACAGCTATTAACCTGCTTAATTTGTAAGCATGATTATATATTTAAGTTTTTACTTATTTTTTCATCCAGCATGTATCTTATGCGTCTCAAAAACTGATGGCCCAATTTCTTTTTTTTTTCTGAATTGCAGAGATTTCTTAAGCTGCGAACATGTTTTTCTCATCTTATGCATGCATGTTTCTTATCGGTAAAGAGATTCATGTTGTGTTAAAAGTTGTATATTCTGTGTTTTGTCTTGTACCTGCCTGCAATGCAAATTTCCCATCTGGCACAATTAAGGAAGTTTGTACATTATGATGATTATCATCTATCATTTTAAAACAACATATTGCGTTTATTTGTTAAAACTTTATATGCTGCTCCTGTGTTGTCTGTGATAATTTTGAAAAGAAAGCAAAAATCAATTAGTTCTGATGATGTGTATTAAATATCAGCTGGGCCAGTCTCGTCATACAACTAATACCCTAGAATTGTGTTGGGACATGAACCATCTTTTCTCCAGTACTTCAATGCTTATTGTACTCATGCTGGGCAACAATTAGAAACAAGGAAATTTAATATGGAAGAAGGTGGTGCATCCAATGCACTGCATCTGGGGTAGGGATGGTGAACAGCTACAACATCAGGAGGTTCTGTCTTGTCAGTGGAAAAGAGGAAGATCTTCCCTTCAATAGGGATTCTGCTAAAGAAAGAAAGTGTTAGAATTGACAGGTTTTGTTTACTTGTTCTGTAGCACTATTTACATTGACAGTGTGCGCATTAACTGAAACTCATTTTCGAAATAGGAAAGTCTGATCTTCTTCCTCTTCTTCTACCATCATTGAAAGCCAATTTTTCAAAGATAGTGGAAGAATAAGAATGCCTATTCTGAACAAAGGAAACCAGCACTAATGCTGTCCAAGTTTCATTGAAAAGTGCAAAATTGTTTATTGTTAAGCATTCCACATTTATTTCATTGTTTCACTGTAAACATACATATTATTCAAGGGGACAACATTTTAAAATTGATTTATTTTATATTTCACCTGACATAAAATCGTTTTTTTTACTGACAGTCAAAAGGACAGGAATAAAGATAAACCAAATCTAAACCGTTGGTAAATCTTACAATGTACAGGGTTTTCATTCTGCCCCATGCTGTCTCTAAAAAGTCTAATTTGGAGTTATGGTATGTAAGAAGCATTCATATATTTATCAATACCACAAAGTCTTAGTTTCCAGGTACACACAGATATAATAGTTGATTACAGAGCTTTTTAATACATCACCGAGAGAGATTAACATTCTAGCTTAACATCATATACATTATCATTATTTTGGCAAGAGCTTCTAAACCCCAAAAAGGAAGCTCAACCTTCATAAAAAATTTAGTAGTAGTGAAATTCATTCCTTCTAATGTTTCACTCAGTGTTGTTCTTGCATTAGTTCAGTGAAAGGCAGGTAAAAGTGAGCAGCTCCAGTGAAATTCTAATCATCCAGTCCAAAGGAGGCCACTCACCCTACACACTGTCTCTCCTCTGGGAAGTGGAGGAACTTGTCCTGAACAGCAGACATGCCACGGCACCAGAAACTGGTCACCAACGAAAGTGATGGTAATTGCGTTTGTTCACTTAACTTCTGTTTCTTGCATTGCATTTTTTAGTTTTTGTGATAGGCCAGTTTCAGCTGTTTGGAAAGGAACTGCTGTAGTCATGTTAATGTCCATATTGATTATTTTTTTACTCAAAACATACATTAGAAATGTAAGAAAACATGAAAAATACAGATGACAAGGATTCCCTATAATCATCATACATGAAGTATGAGTAAGGTACATATTTGTATTGAATTATTTTACTAGCTTTGTATGTTTTTGAATTAATCCAATTTTACATGCAGTCTATTTGTAATTTGTGAAATGGAAGATATTAATAGTATACTGTATTTTCTTTTTTTGTAAGTGTGTGGGTGCAACACCAATGACACCTACCATATATTAATATCTCATGTCTTATATTCACCTATAATACCTGAAAACTGAGTCTTAGCTTCAGTTTGTTTTTCTTTTATGTAAAATAATTAAAACCCCAAAAATCCTAAGCTTTAAAGATAATTTCTTCTTATTGTATTGAATAGTAATTAGCTGTTGTAAAGGAATGTGCCCATTTGACCTACTGTATTAAAATATGCTTTTATATAATTAAATCTCAAAGACAGTAAAATGGTGAAAAATAATCTTAATAGTTTATTTCAGGTGATACTTTGGAAGGTATAAGTATGTGTTACAGGCCTTCTAAATGAAAGAAAATTGTCTGGGTATTTGTAAAAAAGGTCGGAGTACTGAATAATCCATCATTATGTTTTTGAATGAGTGCCATTATGCTAGTCATGAAAGAATTATTACCTGCCTTATAACATATATTGCACTTAAAGTTTTATTACAGTCTATTGTGTAATTTCTCAGCAATTTGATAATTACTAGAATTACGTATTAATTATAATGAGTATGAAAATGATATTCATTCAGAAAATTCTCCTATACATAGTTTATTAATAATTAACACAAAAATATTAGAAATTAAAATATGAATATACTATATGACTTGTAGTTTTCCATGTATATTTAAAAATTCCAAAGTGTATTCTATATGATATCTTTTTTCCAGAAGAAACAAAATGGTCAGAAGTGACCATAACATTAAAATTATTTTAGATCTTTTCATGACAACCAATTAAATTTCAGGTTTATATGCTTGGCTTTCATACCCTACCATCATTTTACAAATAATTAATTTTCACAAGTAAATAAAGCCAAATGAGAACTCAGTCATCAAATGATGATTCCTTAGTCACCTTTAATATTTTCTTGTGGCAGCAGCTGTAGTATTTAATTTTAAGTATTGAGCACAATGTGAGATACGCAAGACTGAGAGTTGGTAGTCATTTGAGATCAGTGACTGAGATCCTTATAAAAGTTATAAAAGCTTTACAGTAAAACAATTAAAGGAAATAGATTTCCATGAGTTGAGCTTTGTTTGTCTCGTGAAGCTGATTTAGGATTGGGAGTGAAAATGATTATATTCTACTTTAGTTATATTAAAAGGAAAATGTCTGAGACATGAGAGTGCGTTTTGCATAGCCTTTTATGAAAATTCTTCTTAAGAACTTAATTCTTTTAATTTCCTTTCTAAATTTACAGATCTCAATTACATTATGTATAATGTTTATACTGCACCTTGCTTTGCGTATTGTTGATAAATGGTTTGGTTTACCAAAGCATTCATTGGTTAGGGTACAGTTAGTTTTAATATGCACAAATATCCAGTCAAATTTCATGAAATAGGGACTGCAGCACTTTCTGGAAAGGTTATTATATTTTGAACAAGCTGTGTTATCAATGTGATAAGCACATGAGAAGGGTTAAAAAGGAGAGAAGGATAGTTAGCTTATCTTGTTCATTTGGTAGTTAGCTAACTGATCCAAGCATCTCCTCCAGCCATTTCTTGAAAGAAGCCAGATTTCAACAATTTAATACTTCAATACTCCCACAATCCTTTGCATGAAAAGATGTCTCCTGTTCTCAGTTTTAAACACACTACCATGTAGTTTCCACTTGTGTCCTCTGGTTCACGTTTCCAGAGCAACAATGTATTTTCCATAATGTGGTGACTGAAACTGCACAAAATATTTTAAATAATAATAATTGCTTACACTTATATAGCACTTTTCTGGACACTCCACTCAAAGTGCTTTAAAGTAATGAGGACTCCCCCCTACCACCTCGATGGTGCGACGCCAGCCATAGTGTGCCAGAACGCTCACCACACATCAGCTATCAGTAGGAAGGAGAGCGGAGTAATGAAGCCAATTCATTGATGGGGATTATTAGGAGGCCATGATTGGTAAGGGCCAATGGGGAATTTGGCCAGGACACCGAGGTTATACCCCTACTTTTTTCAAGAAACGCCCTGGGATTTTTAAATGAGGCCTTCCTAACGATCGACAATTTTTACATAACATTCCTTAATTTTAATTTTACATATTTAACGACAGTATATGCCCTACCATTTTGCCTTTTTAATTTTAATTAACTAATTATTTTTTTTAATTTTGCCTCACATTATCCACAAGAGGTAAATGATCTATCAGCATAAACACAGTCTTTTTCATAAATAAACTGTATATTTCTCAGGCAAGCATTGTGATCTTTGTTATTGATGAAGGTCTGGTATGTCGGGAGACTAGTACAATGGTGCAGCTTCGCAGTACTGTGGTTTTGCTAGTGGAATTTGAAACTTCTGAAATAGAATTCCATAACACATTTTGTAAAGGTTGCAATGGGTAACACCATCTGAGCTTGCTAATTTGGATGCTTGAGTTGTAAGTATGATTATGTATTATTTTATTTCTTGGCTTAAAAAACCCTTGTATTTGGTACTGGGAATACCCATGCACTGGGTTTGTTAGTGTCACATGCCTGTTATGTGTAGGACAAGGACCTGTTTTTAACTCTAGAATTGTATGTTAAATTAAGCCTCCCCATTTGATACTTGATGCATCAACACTTTTCTTCAAATGTACAGAATGTAACATATTTTCTTTAATCTTTACCACTTTGAAAGTCAGTTTTATTTTCTAGTTCATTTTGTGATCTTTTTCTTGGCTAATGTTAGCCTGGCATATCTAAAGATGTCTTTCCACCTGCTCAGACCTGTTGTCTCTCTGTTAGAGAGGGAGACAGCAAAATAACTTTCCCTGTTTTTCTAAATTAAGTGATCTCTATTCAAGATGTTTCAACATTCTTGCAAGTGTGCCGATATGAACTGAATGTGAACAAATCAATAAATTACATTGTTCAAAAGCAGTTCTGTAATATTTAGAAATCAATTTAAATTGAAGTATAAACAGAGTGGAGTATCATGGGCTCACTATTTCTGATATGAACAATTACTGCTACTGAATAATGTCAGATTACCTAATTGACTCAATCATTCCTCTTATATTCCTTTGCACAGGGCTCTATGTCCCAATTGTTAAGACATACAGTACTAATCATGGCCCCGATGTCATTGAAAGGTCATATTGTTATCCTAGATGAAAAGCTGAGACAATCGGTACTTGCATAAGTGGATCGTCAGAACTGGAAATTGTCTAATTTGCTGGATCATAAAATATTCCATTATAAAGACTGGTAGAGCACTTTGTGCCCAAGGATAGATCTTTATATGTTAATGTTTCAATAATCTGGTACTGCAATTCTATATTATGAATTTTATTGCCATACATTATAATTAAGTCCTGTTGACCTTTTAAATGAATATATACACAATAGAAAGAATGTTTCCTACTTGTATGTTTTATCAAAATTGCTGATGTATTCCCATGTAACATTTACATTGTTAGCCACGTTTAGTATTTAGAGAGCGATACGCCCATGAATGTCCCAGTTCATTACTAGCTTGGCAGCACAGAAAATAGAAACAAAGGTGCTTCTGTGCTGTTCCCTTGCCTCAATCTGCCCCACGCCCTCACGAAAGGTCTCTGATGGTACAGAAAGGTGCTTCATTAATGGCCCCTTTGTGTTCTTTGTAGAACATTACTCTCCATGTAATGATGCATGTAAATTTCAGATCGAGTTACACAAAGAAACAAATGTGAAGTCTATAAACACATATTCATTATTTAATGGGTTCTTTTGTTACCACACTTAACCGACTATGGCAGACCAGATTAAGGGAATTTACTCATTTTAAGCTTCTTTTATTTTTTTGCATTAACACATTGCCAAGATTATTAAAAAATATTGCACAAGAAAATTTAAAAGCTGGCCGTTTCTGGAAAAAATACATTGAATGGTTTTCAAAGAAATTGTGAAAAGAAGAATGCAAAAGTCTGACAAAAACTGAAAATATAGAATACTGTGTGTAAGAAACAATTCAATTACAGTAATATTTATCTGCAAGATTTACTGGACTCTTGCCAAGGTGAATTTTGGTATGCTTTTTGCCAATCAGTATATTTTGAATGTGAGGCTTTCAGCACAGTTTGATTTTAGAGTTCTATCAGGAATTGTGTGAAGCTTTAATTAAACATGCTATTGAACTTTGTTCTGCCACGTTTAATTATTGGAAATTAGCCTCTTATAAACTCCAAGAATATATACTGTTATGTTTCATTTTCCTGTTGAATTCCCTGATCCTGGTTTCAGCGAACAGTTGGAATAAGAATCTTTAAGAGAAAATCATTTAAAAATGGCAAATTCCCTGGCTTTATCACATTTTCAATAAGTATATTGTAGAAGGCATTCATAAAATGAATACGGTAAATAATTGAATTTTATCAACCTCTCACCAATATTTTAAGCCTTTTTTCTCTTTAGCCATGTTGTGTATGGTGATCTCAAAAGTGCTATCTTGCTTTTAATTTTATATTTCTTTTTCCAACAGTCAGCATTGAAATAGATATTGAAGACGATGAGGAAACATCAGGTGGGAATTATGGTTGAAATTATATTCCTTTTATTTTGTTTTGTCTTGTTTCTGAGACTTCGACTTCAGCACATTTGGGAATACTGAATATTGATTACTTGAATTTTTCCATCCTAAACTTTCAAAAAGAATGTATAGTATAGTAGTAGTATACATTCTGTACCATATGTTACTTCTGACTGAGTGATGCAGTTGTCTTTTCTTTTCCTGATGAATTTCATAAATCTAGTAAAATCACTTTCAAAATGTATGTTCTCTTTCAGAAGAGCAAATATGTTTCCAGTCAAGGCTGCTGGTTGATGTAATACTGTGTTACTTAGTAAATGTCTGTCTTCAGTGAGAATGTAGGCTCATCACAGTCAGTGATATCAGTGATGTAATATTAGTAGAGGAATACTACTAGAGGTGGACTTGTAGATAAGGGTTCCCTATAACTTAGGGCTCTGCAGTCCTGGTCTTCTAAGGCTACTCTGCCTGCAGGAGTTCTAGGCTTAGTACGAGCTGTAAAATTAAGCCAATGATAACTGATTTTGGTCATTAAGACTAACAGTACCAGGACTTGACACTTGTCTCTATCCCATTCTCTTACCCACATTCAATTTATCCTTAATACCCTGTTTTCTCAGGTAAAACCCATTTCAAAACCCAGCCTCATAATCAAATCTGGTGAGCTGACAATTTGACCCTGCATGTATTAAATGGAAAATGTTTCAGAGGATGAAAAATGAAAAGATATTTCCAGATATAGTGTAACCACACACAGCAAGTTTAGAATGCTATGAGCAAAAGGGATGGCTGATGACTGATGTGAACACTGAAGTGAAAAGGGAGACGCACAACTTAATGTAAACTACAGTATACTGCATATCAGGTCACTCACGATGTGCTTTACAACTATTTGGTGACACAATCTTTAGACAATTTCGGTTTCTAACATCTACCCAGTTTTATTTCTTGCATTTGATATTTGGGGATGGTTGTACAGAACGTTTTGCATATGTTCACCAGAATAAATTCGATAAAACAATAAGAACATGGAATACATGTTATCAGGTTGTTTTAATTACTGCTTTGTATGCATACTATACAAAGTCCTGTATATATTGTGTTAATTCTTCAAAAGAAAAAGTTTAATTCTTTAATTCTTATGATTGTCGTTGTTTTGTACCTACACAATTGTTCCTTGTAATTTAAGTAAAATAAAAGTCATACATATACTGTATCTGGAGACAAAAACGAGTTATGCTGTATACAAAATGTTTAAATTTAGAAAATAATTTGTTTCAATATGCTTTGGACAAAAGCCCTTCTTCAACTGGTGAGATAAATGTAACCATAGTGCTATTCAAAACAAGCAGTCAAAATTATTTGCTTAGTCGATATACTGTAGCCTATTATATATTAAATATTGTGACAAATTCCTTCTTTTTAGTAACATGACTTTAGCAGCATGAGGTTCTACACCCAGGGCAAAAGCCTTAATGGGTTTTAAAAAACAGACCTTTAAAATAAAAGAATTTAGTGATGAGAAACCTATTTATCGATACTGAAACGAATTTTTTTATCTAAAGTGTGTTACTCAGATAGCTATTACCCTACCACCATGAGACCCCTTTTTGTATTAAATAAACTTCTTATTACAAAAATGTGAGAATGCGGTTCAAACTCTTCTCAAGTTATACCATCTTTGCACAGCAAGTTAGTTTGCCATGACAGCCGGCCACTCACCTGGCTCACTGCCGGTTACCTTGGAAACGTGTACCGACAGGAAATCTGCATCACCAGTGAGCAATTTATATCAGTGCCCGCTTGAGGTGCTGCAGATTATTTTAGGACGCTCTGAGACTGCTCAAGACTTGGTTTTAGTTTCATCTCTGAGCTCCTCAAGCCCTGTTTCCCGTTTATCTGCTTTTGCCTGCTTGGAATCCTGACCTCTGCAGTATTTTCTACTTCGATCAGGGATCACCCCTGGCTTGTTTACCATTCCGTATTAACACAGCCTTGACCCTGCTTGTGATTATGACAACGTTTTTTTGAATCTTTATGCTTTGGAATGAGTCACATTCCCTGCTTTCAACTCCCGCTTGCTCGACCACAGATATGACCCGAATTACTTGCCTGCTCTCGACTGTGCTGCGTCACTGACCCCCCTAGCTACCTCTGCAGCACCACACCGCCTATGTGCTCAGTTCCGGCTCTATTGCTAGCACAGCCTGCAGTTAATCTCATTTGTGCGGACTTTCTGCTCAGCCGGGTCCCCGTGTACGCACTCCGCTGCTCGCAGCGTCCCTAGTACTGTCAGCTGTCTCGTCCAGCACCTGGGTAAATCCCCTACATCCGCCGTTAGTCTCCGTCAGTAGCGGGATCTGACACAATAACTATACTGATATAGTCTGACGGACGTAAGTGTTAGAAACACCGCCCCTCTCTTTGCCGACCTTTAGTCCTTAGACCTTTAGTACAGGCAGTATAGTAAAGTACTTTGCGTAGTGAGATAAACAGCAAATTGCAATAGATAGTAAACTGGTTAATAATTCATAACAATAATTAATAATAATAACAACAACAACAATAAATTGTTATTATTGACCATTTGTTTATAGAGTAAAAATGTCAACCAGTTTAACTTTGATTTTAAAATATGTAATTTTTAAAAACAAAACTTTGCATTCTTCTGAAAGTAGAACATGAACATTTCCTTGCTTTTATACAGCACTTTTCTAATCCCAGTGGATGAAATATGAGTGCTTTACAAATAGACGGGGGCCCACTTCAATCACTTTATTCTTAATTGGAGCATCCATTTGGGTGATGCACAGCACTCACTATGTATTGGTGGCTCCACAAAACATGAGACCTGCTAGAAAAATGACAACCTATTTCACTAATTTGATATATTTTAGGTAGGTCAGATTGTGCAAGACGAGAGTGGAATTTAGCTGTGACATTGAGAGTAGCACATTAACTCTCTTATGAATGATGCCATGGAATTGACCAAAGCAGTCTGGACCTCAGTTACAAATCTCCCATGAAGAATGGTAACTCTTATATCGCAGAATCCACTCATTCTGCTGGGACATTAATTGAGAAATTCAAGAGAGCAGAGTGCCTGGTTCACCGACATCGTTCACGCTGACTTTCCTAAGTGATCTGCTGTTCCAGTACTGTCTTAGAGAAAGGTGTTGTATCCAAATCTCTAACCACCTATTTAAAATGATATGCTAGAGACATTAAAGTTTGGGTATTGATGTGATTGTAGTGCTGAGGATACACAGCCCAAACTGAAATGACAGTGACAAGTGTCCTCAAGAAATGTCTATTTGACATCCAGTCATTGAAGTGGTAAAAAATAAGCTCATATAATGCAGTTACAAGTGATTGGTCCTAAAATACATTTTTAAAAATCTCACAAAATCTAACTGTTTAAAGATAGTATTTGACAGCAATTCTCTTTGTAATGTTACATTTGAAACTTTAAAATACATGATATCTAAAAGGCTCACTGAAAGTAAAAGGACCAAAAATCTGATGTGTCTATGGGCACAGGACGCAGGCCTTTTCCACATCATTGTCTACACTCCACTACCATTCGTCTTTCCTTCACCTTTTACATGAAAACATTAGGTGTACATTAACATTTAGTTTACAAAGTAACTTTTAGTGGGCGTTTTAAGGAAATTAGTGTTACTTTGAGTTACTTTCAGGAACTCCGCTGAGGTGTAAATTGAGCTCTGCCTTCATCACCATGCTGTAACAGTTTTGAATACTCAAGACTGACAGAACT
This sequence comes from Lepisosteus platostomus, assembly GCF_059453375.1. Lineage (NCBI taxonomy): Eukaryota > Metazoa > Chordata > Actinopteri > Semionotiformes > Lepisosteidae > Lepisosteus > Lepisosteus platostomus. The sequence continues at coordinate 60,181,035 of NC_142614.1, forward strand.
CTTTGAGATGTTTCACATGAATGGTGTAAAAATGAAAGCACTCTAAATTGGAAGACTTTTTGCAGACAGTAAGACAGACAGTAAGTTATATACACATATACGTGTGTACATGTATATTTCTCACATGTGTGCATCTACTGTATGTGTAAAAAACAAGAGAGACTGCTATCCCCTCCACACACATGTAACTTTTGGTACTGGTCAATTAATGTCTTTTCTTTTGATTCTGGGTTTCTAATTTACCTAATGTCTGGGTCAAATAGCTAACTTTCTCAAATGTTAGGTAGAAGATAATGGACACCAAATTACCTTGGGAACTTGAGTCTGTAAAGAGACCTGACCTCCTTAGAATAAGTGTAATTGTTAGTCAAAAAGAAAGAAAAAAACACAACAAGCAAACGAAACCTAAGAATTCTATTGCCTTTTCAAAGTAATTATTCTGTTTCACAGTGTTTGTAATCTGATTTAGGGGGATGTCAGTGTCTCTTTGGTTTGTGGAGTCTTCGTGGAGAATTGGGGAGTCTCTAAAGTACACTTTCCCGAAGGTGTTGGCACATTACATTGTCTGTGACTCCAATTGCAGTCTCAGCTTTCTTTTCTTCAGATTGGATAATGTGGCCTGACTTTTTATACTGTCGTGTGCTATGCCTTTTCCAGGAGATTACCCAAATAACTTCTCAGAAAATTCATAATCAAGAAGGCAAAGATAAATCTGGCAGAAACAGCCCGACTGGCTTTTTAATTGACAAATATTGTTACAGTAATATAGTTTTTGCCACTTTCTTCTCCTTCAGTTGAAATAGGTTCTGCTTACCAAATAGTCCCAGAAATATAACTCCACCTGATGTAATTCATTCATTTCATTAATTGAAACATCTTATGTGCTGATGTTGTTTTATTCTTCTGGTTATTTCTTGGGCCCAGATCTTCTTTCTCATCTTTCAGTATGGAATTTACAATAACTGCGCAAAAGGTGTTTTTTTTATTTTCAGAAAAATGAACTTTTCCAATTACTACTGTCAAAAATGTCAGTAGTCTTTCCTCCCTGTTTGGCAAGGCTCATAATGTTGTAAATTAACCTTGTTAAAAACACATGAAACTGAACAAAGAATAGCCAGATCAATTAAGGTAGAATTGCAGGGGAGCAAACTATTGTATTTTACTAATATAATTTTATTTTTGAAGGAGCACATACTAATATCTTGGGACCCAATTGTTATCGCTACATAAATCAAATACTAACAACAATGTGGATTTCATGCTTTGCCTGTCAAAATCATACACACATTAGATTTAAACTATTCTGCTTTTTGTCCTGGGGCAGCTGACCTCAGGTGTTTTTTGATATCATAATACCATACAGACAGATAGTATACATATCCCAAATAAGAAGGAGCTTTAACAAGAAGGATGTAAAATACTTACTGATTAAAGGACTACATGAAGAGACATTCATACAATACCTTCAAACTGCAGCACAGTGTCTGACCCATTACAAACCTAACTGATAACGACTCATATCCGATGAGTAGAAAGGAAAGGTTTTGAAAAGTTGCCTCTTACCAAACATTATCCTGTTCTGCATCCAAATGAAACTCTTCCTTGTTTGTTTTAGTCTTCATCCCATTTAAATGACAGATACCTGATCTGCAGGCCAATGCCCTCTTGACTATTCTAGCTTAGCTATATTATTTTCTGTTCTAAGTATTTAAATCTTTGAAAAATAATTTTAAGACTCAGTGTAATGTAACATCTTATACAGTATTTTGACAAAACATTCATAGGAATATTTTGGAGAACAGCAATAATGCTTTGGTAATAGGATGATAACCTTATAAACTTGATTACTTTGATTTTTGCGGCAACTACTAGTGAATTATTGTGCTTCGTAAAAATATTTATTCCGTCCTGGTTTGTTTCAATTATACAGTACATTCAGATAACATTTGTTATTTCTATATGAACCTGATCCTGACATTTTTAATAGATTGATGTTTTAATTGTGTATTACTCTTAATCCTTTCCACAAAAAAGTGAATTCGAAGATACTGTTTGTGGAGGATACTTGCAGGGAAATTGTGTTGCTACTCAGTGTCTATTTACAATAAGAATGTAGAAAGTAGAATTTTAGAATTTCAGACAGTTAAATATTTTTAGAAGTCACTGGGTATCCAGTCTCCAATCATTTATTTATTTTACAATAGTGTGTTAAGTACTTCATTTTTTATGAATTCCTGCATAGGACTGAAATATAAATTGAAAGAAAGCATTCATTTTAGCTTGATATATCACATCACTATCAGTTCTATCCCCTAAAAGCAAAAGCTCAGAGAACATTTTAAAGTGCATTAAGGCACACACAGATTGAGTAAAAAGCATTTTGTTACACACGTAGGCTATTTGGTTGCATTTTAAATTAATTATAATAATAATTAATAATTGCTTACACTTATATAGCGCTTTTCTGGACACTCCACTCAAAGCGCTTTACAGGTAATGGGGACTCCCCTCCACCACCACCAATGTGCAGCATCAACCTGGATGATGTGACGGCAGCCATAGTGCGCCAGAACGCTCACCACACATCAGCTATCAGTGGGGAGGAGAGCAGAGTAATGAAGCCATTTCATAGATGGGGATTATTAGGAGGCCATGATTGGTAAAGGCCAATGGGAAATGTGGCCATGACCTTAGGTTTGAAACCTTAGTATTTAATGATTAAGACATTTAAAATTGTCCCCAAGCCTTCCAGGAGATACATTTAATATGCTCTTTTTGAGGTTTTCTGTTCTTCAAAATGACATCACCCTTTAACCCAGGCTCCTCTCCAGCACAAAACATATACTTTCTCCTTATACATAACATAACGTTTACAACACCTTTTCCTTTAGATTATTTTTTGTCTACTTGACTGTAAATGAATGGTGCTTGTATCAAAGGATTTTTCGAATACCACTTCATCAGAATGCATTTGATATTTCATATAGAACTGACTGAGGGGATTTTGATTGGTCTCACCATACCAGGTTGTTGTTAATAATAGTTTTAAAAAAGAAAACCAATACAGATTGATCAATACTATAACATTCACAACTTTTTAAGAGTTATTTTAATACAAATCTATGAAGCTTAAACAGCTACATGATTTCAGAACTAAAAACAACAGTATTGTTAATGATTCACTCGCATGTGCATGCCAGATTTTACCAATTAATTTGTACTTGAAACAATTTAATTAATTTCTATGCACAACTGTCATTACTCATATGTTGTTTTGTATAATACAATACAAATGTATTATACTTCTTTATAATATTTCTTTCTTTGATTTCTGTGCTTGTCATCCCTGCATCTGTTTTGACCATTTACATAATTGGATAAAACAGAGTTTCTGAACATATTAAACATGACTTCAAGCAGAAGAACTTTGTAGTTGCTAATTGCTTATAGCATATTGTTCACATGCTTAAAGTCATTTCACCAAACAAACAGCCGCTAGGCTCTTCCACTTAATCATTTACATCAAGAAAAACAAAAATGAAAAAAAAAGTTATATCACAGTCTTTTTAAAGGTGGTTTTCCTGTTAAGATTGAGCAATTTTTATTTATAAAGGTGAGCCATTTTTCCTGATATTTGGGTTATTTCTGCACTCTTTTGGGTGGTCACCCCAGAATCCACCTTAAGCACATCAGAGGAAGGGTGTGTTACTTGGGCTGCTCCAGCCATCCCTGCGTTGGCAAAGTAAAGTGGAATATAAACAAACTGCGTCTTTCCAAACCTGCCTGTAGGAGGGATTGATCATTCACATATGGCCTCTACATACTATAGGTTCTTGCACTGTAGACCACCAATTAGCACTACTGAAATCTGACGTAGTCTATAACCTTGTAAGTTTCCCGTTGCCTTCATCAGTGCTATTGACAACACAGTGTTACAAGAGAAACTTCATCTCCATTCAAAGGAAGAAACTTACAGCTTGTCACCTAAGGTACCTTCTGGTCTGTGGCCAAGACAGAGTCTCAGATAACTTTAATGACTCTTCTATTTCCCACTTCACCATCCTGATACGTCTCATTAACTAACAGTGAAAATTGACCTAGACTGTTTGCTGCTTCAACCTACATTTCGACGTTGATCATTATTTAAAAAGGTGCATTATTTTTACTTGTCCCGCCCTGTTCTTTTGTTCTAGGAAGTAATTGACTTAATCCTCAGATCCTGGCTTCTAGAGAAGCAAAGCCTGTCAATATGTCTGCACCTGTGGCTGAAGCACCACCTTTTCTCAGGCAGTGGCTGAAGCACACCATCGACCCACTTGCCTCTATCCTCTATCCTCTATCCTGTGGCTTATAATGGAGTTTGGATGAGTGCCTGTCAATATGTTGTAATAATTTTAGGTATAAGCGTCTCTAACAAACGCCTTAGTTTGGTCAGAAACCATTTATTCTTTAGTTCGTATGTATTACAAATGCTTTTAGAGGTAAAGGTTTTGTAAGATGAGCTTTAAAACTTGCTAGTGTGCTTATACTGTAAATGAGATATGTAATACTTGGATGTCACTCTTCCTGAATGTTTTTCGAAAAAAATCAGAAGCACTTTGTATCGATCACTTCAGTTTTGTTTTACTCTTTTGGCAGCTCAAACAATTATAAATACAAATACAAATGAGGAACAATTAAAAGCATGATCAAGTATCTAGCTGCAAAAGCAGACAAGCAACAGAAAAGGTTACAAGAAGTGTGAATCAGAGCTTGTTGTAGCTTGTTAAACATTTTGAAATCACTTAAAGACATTGAAGAGTGTGGTCGAAAATAAGGTGTGATTATCCATATACTGGGAATTTTCAATCAATCTTAATTTAAAACTTTATATCTTTTTTTTATTTTTTTGTTTCTACTTAAAAAGATGTTCATTTAATTAATCATAATTTGAAACTCACTTTGAATGACAGACTGAAGGCAAATTTAGCTAAAAATAATGTTAATAATGTTATATAATGTAATAATGTTAATAATGAGCACCCAGAGGAAACCCACATAAACATGGGGAGAGCATACAAACTCCACACAGATAGCACCCCAGATCTGCAATTGAACCCAGGGCCCCAGCACCGCAAGGCAGCAATGCTAATGAAGCATCACTGCGCTGCCCTTTTACAGAACATATAGGTATCAAATCATATGAAATCCTTATAAATGTATAAGCCCTGATTTTTGGCTGGTTATGGATCTCCATCTACAATAATTCTAAATTTTTTTTTTATTTTTTAATCTTTGTTTTTGTCTTAAATAATGTCTCAAATTGTGCAAAATACTCTACAAAATGTGATTCTAAAATCATACTAGAATTTCCTTAAAAATCATGTTTTTGCTAGAACAAGTATGCTCCTGAAATGAGATTATTGTATCATGGAAGCACTCAGACACTGTCCAAAATCTGGTGTAAGTAAATCTTCATGAGACTGAGTCAGAATGTTTCAATAATATTTTGTTATGTTTGATTTCAGCTGTTGAAGACTCAAATGAGGGTGGAGGGGATTCGAAAGAGAAGAAGCAGCAGAGAAAGCGACCCACTACAAGACACTCCAAGGGAACAGTGGAAATCGGGGAAGACTCCGAAGAGGAAAGAGCAACAGCAAAAGGCAGGAAGAGGAACGTGAGCAAAAAGAACACGAGGAACGAACGAGCCAAGAAGCGAGGTTCTGAAGAAGAGGAAGACCCCAAGAAGAGGAAAAAGAGGGGCAAAAGTGCCAAGAGAGGGGCAGAAGACAGTGATGATGATGACGACGAAGAAGAGAAAGACAAGAAAACGGGGAAAAAGGACACAAAGGGAAATGTAAAAACAAATGACAAAAAGGCAAAGAAAATCAAGAAGAAAGTAGAGTGCAGGTAAGATCATATACTGTAGGTGATGTTTGGAAAGTAAGTTCCATAGAATTTCCACTGAGTAGTGATTGCAAAAGTGAGAGGTATGAGAGATAAACTGCATGGTGCCTTGTAGAATTCTGAGGTAAGTCCTCTTCACAAAGCAGATAGAATAGTACTACTATTGACTAGCTCTACAGTCCTTTCATCCATTTTTCAGTTCCGTTGGGAAAGAAGAGCATTGGAATAAATTCCTTCCCAGGGAGATAATGACGCTGTTAAGAAATGTTAGTTTTGAAATAGATTTAAGAAGCATGGTAAAAACAGTGTAGTAAATGTGTATGCAAGAATACAGTACATTTAACACTAATAAACATGTCTGCTGTGTAGAAGAACTAAAATTAGACCTAATGATGCTGTCGGACCTACTGTGGTCAAATTCTATCCAAGAAAATCAAGAGGAACGTAGAGCAGACCAGAAAAGCCCATGTAATATCTCTATACGGAATACTTCTGAAACTTCTTAAAGTGATGAGATTAATATTATTTTATAGTCTTAGCCTTAATCCTACCTTACTACAAAATTGTTAATGTTGATTATACAATATTCCCATGAAAACCCTTTGCTTATAATCTAACAAACTTTTAATGAAAAAGATTACCTGGTAGAACCAACAGTTATAAACTAGAAATGTATTGGATTTGTGCGTTTCAATATAAAATACCTTATTCGTAGTGTTTGATTCATTGTATAAATGCTTAAGTTCCTTTCATATAGTTATGAGTACATTTATGAGTAACAGAATATCAGTATACTCATTTAGTAAGATTGTCTCAATGTGCTCATTACACTGCAATCAAACATAATGATTTTTCTTTTATGTAGAAATGATTTTTATATACCACATCCAGACCTCCTCTGTCTACTCTTTCAGTTCGGATTCTGAGGAATCTTCTGAAGTAGAAGATGAAGTCATTACTGAGGAGGAATTGGCAAAGCTGAAGGAGGCAGTTGAAGAAAAAAAGAAGTTAATTGTTACTTTGAGAAACAAACCATGGCGAATGAAAAGGAAACTTGAGACTTTGAAGTAGGTGATTTGTAATCATAAATATACAACACTCTTTTTCACAACCTTATTGTTGACTTGTCTCAATGTATTCAGATCAATGTTAACATTAACATAAGAATGATTTAGAACATAATATATGTACTATTATCTTATTTACAACAATGTATTGATTTACATTGTAAGATTTTCAGGGACACTCAAAGCCCCCTTAGTCTCATTATTATGAAAACTGGTCCTCTAAGACTTACAGCCTTCTGAAGGTAGCCATGACATTAACTGTTATGAATGCTGTAAGGATAATGCAAGCGCTGGTTGGGTATTGTGAAATTGATATCACTACTGTACGAAGATGCAATGCTTTGAATGTGCTTAAAGCTTATCAGAAAATCAGTCACATTATCAGTAAACAAAGTCATGGAATAAATGTTGCAAGCCCCTTTCAATCAAGATAATACCGTTACAGATGTTTTACAGTGGTGGGAAGATATTTTTGCACCCTATAAGAATACAACTACGCCAGTGTAATTTTGATTACCTGTATCTGGCCCGTAGGGGGCTTCATTGATAACTGATCTGGGCTGAATTTCACAACTGTACTCACTCATTCCACATAAAATTGCACTATATAGGTAGTGTTACTGTCTTACAACTAGTGTGCTCTGGCTTCACCTCCATTCCGGGACACCTTTTATGCGGAGTTTGTATGTTGTTCCTGTGCATGGGTTTTCTCTAAGTGCTTCAGCTTCCTCCCATCTTCCAAAGGTCTGCAGGTTAATTGGTTTCTCCTGTTATGTGTGTGTGTGCCCTGCAATGGACTGGTTACATTCAGGGTGTAGTGACATCTTGCGTATTAAAATTGTGTCTTCCTTGTTAATATTTGTCCATATCAGCGTGTAAAGCTGACTCAGTAGGATTTATACATGGAATACTGTAGGTACACTTGAATATTGTTTTGCAGTGTGAAAATGTTTGTGTCCAGTTTAATTTTAAGTATCTTATTAGTTTTTCCCATATTCACTGCTTATGCTCACTCAGGGAAGCTCAGGAGTTTGTCGAAAAATTTGAAGGTGCCCTCGGCAAGGGAAAAGGAAGAAAATTGTATGCTTACAAAGTGATGATGCTAAAGGTAAGGTTAATTTAATAACGTGTTTTTCAGATCAGGAAACCGCAATGTCAAATTTGAACTGTGGGTTGTGCTTAAAGAAATAACATCAATAACCAGTAACATTTTTTCCGCAATACAATTATAGAAGCAATATGTTTTTATTAATGAAAAGAATTTCACCTGTAAAAAAATATTTCACATGGTAAATTGTGCGTTCTTGAGGACCAAGATTTCATTTTTCTTTTCCGACAGCACCATCTAGCGACCAAAGTAAAAATTATCTTTGTTCTTTCAGAAATGGATGAAATTTCAGCGTGATTTTGAAAACTTTAGAACTGCCTGTATACCTTGGGAAATGAAAATAAAAGAGATTGAAAGTAAGGTCTTTGAGTCTAATATGTAATGCCACTTTGTAGTTCCAAAAACACAGTTTTGTTAACATTCCAGCCGGAATCCATGAGCAAACTAAGGTGTAAACAGTGGTTGCCCTGTAAATGCCTTTGATGTTGCATTATCTGTCGTAAATTTAACATTTTCTATGAAAGATCATACAAGAATTGAATTAAACACATGCTGAATTGAGTGGTTTGCTCCCATTTTGATTTACGAAGAATCAAATGATTTGCAATATGTTATAATTAAATCGTCCTTATCACTTATAATTGAATACATTTAGTGATAGTAATTGCATCGAGTTTGTCATATTTTTAATTTCTAAAACTTTTTGTTCTGAATAGCAATCTAAAACCTTAAATATATATTATAATCGATTAGTAATATAACATCACAAGCTTCTCCTCTTCCAGGCCACTTTGGTTCCTCTGTTGCCTCCTATTTCATTTTCCTGAGATGGATGTATGGAATCAATATGGTGTTGTTTGGATTAACTTTTGGCCTTGTTATGGTCCCAGAGGTGAGAAACCTTTCCTTGGTGGTGGTACTCCAATTATACTAAGTGTGGAACTCCTCAGAGTGCATTGTGCATACAACATGGCTTTCTGTGAGATTTAATTAGGGTTGTTTTGCCTGGATACACAAGATAAAACACAATTACAATACACAGAGGAGACTGTGGATGATGGTACCAAGTATAGTAGGAGCAGAGCACTATCTCTTATTTACAGACAAGTTACTATTGGGCATCAGCTGTATCAGCATAGAACACATATTTTCACTTAAGTTGAGAAACAAGTGGAAACCTTGAGCCTGCTGGACAGTACATACACACACAAAGTCAATTAAAAAGGCACAGGCACAGTGGACCACTGAGCTTCATCAGTGCCACCCACTTAGGTGCCTAGAGATAAGACTTGATCGCATCATGACACTAGACAGCCTGTCCTGAGTTCTCTATCTTTTTAGGTAGTAATCTCATTAAAACCACCTGCATAGGATTTCTTTTACAACCTTATGTGAATTCATGTGCATATTTTATTCTTTAAACAGAAGTTCCTATGCTGCCCTCTAGTGGCTTAAACCGACATAGACACTCCAGAATTCAGCTGCTCTGCTACAGATAAATTCAAAAAGATACATTACAAGCCCAATGTAATAAGGCTTTATGTGTCAGCAGGAGAACTCCACCCTTCCACCGTTCCTCCACTGCTGCTTTGGACTGTATAAATAATATCATTATAGGTCAGATAGGTCATAATAAGTCAGTGATGCCAGTGGGAAATTCAGATGCACCCAACATATTCCAGGAAATTATTTGCTGTTGTCAGAGTAGTCAACAGAATCTGATTCTAGATCTGTGAAAAACTTAGAGTCATTGTCTAGTAAGAGTGCTGAGAGAACAGGGAACATCACTACTTAGAACAGAGAATAATAACGAAGTACCTTGGTTCTCAGTATATCCATATCCAGGCACTCCCAAAACCTGGGTGAAGAAGTACCCACAGTACGATCTGCACAGTACACACAGAGGGAACCAGGAATGAGCTTCATACAATATTGTCTATTAGGGTACACACACGCTCTGTGAAGAAAAATTAAAGAAGTCCTTTGATCTTGGAGGCAGAATATATTCCGTACTGTGCTAAATAATGTTTTACAAAATATCTGCATCTTAACTGTTATAGGTAACCATTAATGATTGAGGTAAAGCCTATAAGAAAGATAGAAGCAGCCAATCCATTTATTTTGACACTGAGGAGAAACAGTTATGCATTGGGTGAACTTGGTCCTCTTGGTCTTCTGGTATGGAGATAGAAATATCACAACAAAGAGCAGTCCAGAAACCTGGATAATGGTTGCAAATGCTGGAACTAGTGAATGTCATCCTCATTAAAAAAATATCTGCTAAAACGTCAGTCTCCTTCTTATTCAAATGTTCATTTCTTGCTCAAGTTCATGTTTATTGTCACATGTACCCGAGTACAATTAAATGCTTACTGGTGCGTTTTCCTCACACGACAAAATGACATAACAGACAACATAAAATATGACATAACATTGACATAGAAAATGACTTAACAAATGATATCACAATTCTTTGAGACAGAAACAGGGAAGCAGCTGTAGTTTCAACCAACATTTAGATAGCAGCTGTGTGCAAAATTCAAATGGTGACAGTATTTTCAGTTCAGAGCAAATCAGAGGGGTGTAATTTGAGAAGGATTTAAGAGGTGGAGTTTAGGAGTTTAGGGGGTAGAAGTGACAGAAGACCAGTAAAAAAACTGCAAAGGAACAGGAAAAGGTTCATCCCATGATGAAAGGCAAAAAAACAGAAACTACCTTTCAGCTATGGAGTTCTTTTCAGGTGAGAAGAAGGCTCCACAGCTGAAAGGTAGTGTTTCAATTTGTTTTTACCTTTTACCTTTTTTTACTTGTAAACAGCAGCTGAGAAAGGTAAAGGTTTCCTTACCTTTCAGAGTGGAATGAACCTTTACCTATGCCTCTGCAGACTACGCATGTTGATGCAAGCTCCCTACTTGAGCATAGTAAAGAAAACTGCCTTAGAAAGAAAGACAAGAGGTGTGTGCAGTCATTGTTTATAAAGCCTGTCCAGACCAGCACACCAGCATGCCTCTGTTCCTGCAATGCTACTCTTCTATGGTGTTCCATGTGGTGGTACAGAGTTTCCTTTCCCCCTCATTTGTCCTCGTTAGAAATCAGTTTCCTGACCGACTCTTGAATGAAATGTACTTTCAATTTCTGAGGCAGAAATGCTTAACTACTAGTTAAAGATGTGATGAAAAGTTGTATATTTGCCAGTGCATCAGACCATGAAACATGGATGTACATACATATGAAACTATATGAAACTGTTTTCATTTGAAGGCTTTAATGGGAAAGCCATATGGAAGCATGCCTAGGAAGACTGTCCCTAGGAGTGAGGAGGCCACTGCTATGGACTTTGCTGTCTTGTGGGATTTTGGGGTGAGAATCTTTATAACAACTCTGGATTTTATTCTGCCCCCTCTGTGAATTCTAAATATTTCATTAAAAAGAGCACAAACTCTCCCTAGAAATGTTATATTTAAGAGCAAAAAGAATGGTTTCAAATGAGAGGAGGCCATTTGATCCCTCTGGTTTGTTTCAGTAGCTTATTGGTCCAAAGATCTCATCCAGCCATTTCTTGAGGGATGTCAGGATGTAAGCTTCAACAACATGGTTGTGTTGCTTGTTCTATACCCCAGTAGCGCTTTGTCTAAAGAAAAGCCTCCAATCTACTTGTATCCTCTAGTTCATCTTTCACTGTTGATTCTGAAGAAGATCATGGAAAAGACCTTGCCAGTCCTTGAGGATTTTGAATACTTGAACCAGATTCCCTCCAGTTTAGTCTTCTCTGTTTGAGACTAAAAAGGGATTCTTTAATCCCGTCAGTTTAGGACTTTTCTTTAAGCCCCAGAATGTATCTGGTTGCGCTTCTTGGACTAATTCTAGAGCAGCAATATCTTTCTTGTATCTTGTTGACCAGACTTTTACACAGTATCTAAATGAGATTTTACTAATGCATTGCATAGTTGTGATATAATATTCCCTTTTATTGCTTCCCCACATTGTCTAGAAGAAAGAAATGGATGGAAATATGTCTAGACATATTCAAGTACTTATGTTTACTCAATGCATATATGCATCTCACAGATTTAAGCACAAATAACGGGTAATAACAGGTAATATTACTGCTTGGATTTCAGTTTTGGTTATCTGAAGCAAGGCTTTGTGTTCAAGTAAACATGCTGGAGATGGCTCTGTTCATTGCTTTCTAGGGATATGCGCAATACTCAGTATTGTTCTACGGCTACTACAACAATCAGCGTGCTGTTGGATGGCTTAAGTTCCGAATGCCTTTGTCCTACTTTCTAGTGGGTGTTGGAACAATTGCCTACAGCTTCATGGTAGTAATAAGAACGTGAGTATTCATTGCATCACATTAAATATACCCCACATAGCAAAACACCTAGATTTATCATTTCAACACCTCAAACTGGCTGGGATCAGCACAACGTTTGCACTGACTAGTGCTTTTATCATGCCAGGAGACACATTAGGTTGTCAATATTGGTTTAGATTTAGAAAAAGGTCTAAATATCACAGTTTGTTCATAAGATAGATAAAATGTCATACATGCTGCACTTTACTTTATTTTGGTAGTAATGTATTCTCCTGTCTTTCGGATGAGACTTTAAACCGAGGTCCTGACTCTCAGTGGTCATTAAAGATTCCATTATTAAAGATACCAGGGAATTATTCCGGTGTCCGGGCCAAATTTCCTCCCTCGGCCTTTACCGTGGCCTCCAAACTGTCCCCATGTATGACTGGCTTGCACTTGCCCTGCGATGGACTGGCGCCCAATCCTGGGAAACCTTTCTTTTGATATTTGCTTCCATGTATTTCCTTATTCTTGTATTTCTTAATATAGTAGTTCTTAATATGCAAGACAATTAATATATTAAGCTTAATTTTAATTAATTAATCAGTTAATTAACTAATGTTTTACTATTGATAAATGTAGACAATTACTGTATGGTCTGCACATGGAGATATTACATGTGTCTTCTCAGAATTTCACAAAGAACACTTTAACTACCACTATTAAGATATGTTTAAAATTTAAGATGAGGACAAATGTGAACTTTTAGTTGTTGTTAAAGCCATGATCATGCCATTTAATCGTTCCAGGCCGATTTTTGGTCTTGATACCTGTTAAAAATGAATGTGTATGTGCGAGCTTTGGGTTCCCACAGAATGGCCCGGAATGCAAATGAAGAAGGTGGAGGTGATGACACAAGCTTCAACTTCAGCTGGAAAATGTTCACCAGCTGGGATTACCTCATTGGCAATCCTGAGACAGCAGACAACAAGTTTGCTTCTATAACCACTAGCTTTAAGGTATCTGACGACTAAAACAAGTTTAATCTGTCACTACCTTTTCTCTATATTATAGAATTTGCAATTAGAGCTTACACATAACTATTTTAGAAATGTGCTTCCTTTAAAGCCCAATTTCTTTAGTAATCTTTAAATCAGTAACTGCATGCATGTTACTAGTAGTTCATAGTGCATGGAAAAAAAAACACTTATATATTCAAGAACTATGATAATAAAATACAATAGAAACCTTTGGAACTGTTTTTGAATTGTTCTTAAAGATTAACTGAATTTGACTTGATCATAAATATGGACAAGGTGAGACTTGGGAGATGAAGAAAATGTTAACTTTATTTTGAGGAGAAAAAGTAAGGTGACAGATGAATTCAAAGAACCTGTATTGGATTTGACTGTGACTATATTGGGATAAAAAGTCTAGTCTTTAAGGTTCCAAAGTTTAGACAGAACTGGCACCTCAGTACCACCTGAAGGAGACTACATTTCAGCTTTGAGTGCATTCTCCTTATATTCACTGGTTTGTCTTCTTGTGCTGTGTAAAAGCTGCCACTGTTAATGCCGACTGCCACTGTTTTTGCTTCAGAGAAGGGCACAGGTCTCTTTAAAATCTGAAATGGCTTTTCTTTTCCTCACAGGAATCCATTGTTGAAGAGCAGGAAAGCCGTAAAGAAGAAAACATTCATTTAACTCGCTTTCTGCGAGTGCTTGCTAACTTTCTCGTACTCTGCTGCCTCGCTGGGAGTGGATACCTCATCTATTTTGTGGTGAGGAGGTCTCAGAAGTTTGCTCTGGAAGGCCTGGAGAACTACGGCTGGTGGGAAAGGAATGAAGTAAGTTGAAACGCATGATGAATACTAGCCATCAAAGTCAAACGTGAATGGATTTTTGTGGGGGTTGTGGCCCTGGCATACTCAGGTAACAGAGATCCTTTAATAGGCAGGGCTTGGGGAAACGATACACACAAATGCAGCAATCCTGTCAAAAAGTGTTCTTAAAAGTGCAAGAAAAAATTAAGCAAAAAGAAAAGTCTAGCTCTGTCTGAGCTCTAACTAAACCTTTTCACTCTATGAATGCAGCTGGGCAGCTGAACTGCTTCACAGCTTCAACACAAATCTCTCTCAGAAACATAGGTGAACTGGGCAACTGATGTTGTTGAGGGCCCCCTCAAGTCACTATAGCGACACTTTCTGTTGTCGCTGTGAATTATCCTAATGGAAGACCAGTCGACAAATGACCAATCTTAACTGAGGATTATGTCTTAACTTAATATGTTTCTAAAGTGCAGAAAAGAAGACCAGGATAAGTGGTTTCAAGACAGAGGTATGCTCCAGTCTTTGTAATAATGCATAATATGCATATGAATGTTATTTGTATTTCATTTGGTTTTGAGTCTGTCAGATCCATGTAATTAGTAAATGGTAGACATATCACATTTTCAAACTGGACACACAGCCTACTTGAGGTGTTTTACTGGAAGTTAGCAGATTCAAGTATCCTGCCATTGTACATACAGTATGCTGTGTGGGTCCCCTGACTAAATATTGACGCTTCTCGGCCAAACAAAAGCGTGAAAGCAAATGAACAGTAAAAAAAGACTGTTCAGTGATAATACATAACCAGCATTGAAATGCATTGTTTTCCTTGCGGGTTCTCTGTGTTTTATTAAATGGGGGTGTTGTAAACTCAACCTGTACCCCTTCAGATTGCAGTCGCTCTCCCAGTGACAGTGGCAGGAGCAGACAGGAGGTTCTTGATGTTGATAAAACATACCTCGGGTCAGCCATGGCACAAGACCACCATAGTGGACTGGTCATCATGAGCATCAATCCTGCAGTGTGTTGACTACTATCATGAAGCTGTAATTGATGGTGTTGCCTCCTGAAAATCTAGGCAATCTTATTTATAGAATGTTTTTTTATAAAACATTCCCATATGGTTAGACATTCTGATCTCACCTTTTACTGAGTGCACTTAGTTAATTACATACCTGTATCAATTTCTACAATTCCTTTTCAGTGCAAAGGTTTCAGTGCAATGATTTGTAAGCTATGATTTGCTATAATTTACCTATTTATTACTTTCAATGTTACAATACATGTTATCCTTGTAAAATTTGTGCTTCTTGTTCTTGTTTGTAACGTATTTATTATGTGTTCTTCAAATCTGGTTAATAAAGGTTTTCTAATTATATAATTAAATTATTTATTGTATGCACAAATTGTGATCTGGAGGGGCCCCTTTCCAAGATTTTGCCTAAGGCCTCAAAAAAGCTAGGGCCAGCCCTTCTCAGACACCTTCCAAAAATTTCTCAAATAAAAAAGCTCACAACACATGCTGGGGTCTGTCAGTCCTTCAGTCACTTCCTCGTTCATATGTATTCTCAGAGGCTCTCAGAGGCTCTGCTCACCTCCTGTGTTAATGGTCAATGGCCAGACAAGAAGCTTCCTGCTTCCTGGTTTTAACTGTTACACAACAAATGGTCTTCCTCCAATTGGTCAGAAGACAGAAGATGGCAGGTCATCCCCCCCCCCCCCACTGCTTTCTGGGAAATGTAGTTCTAACAAAAATTTACATCTTGTCTTCATCTGCCACCCTATGACAAAGCATGAATTCCACAACATTTTTATCTATCTACTCATTATTACAATATCTTCTCCAACATTCCACAAAAGGAGAAGTAAATTGTTCCTCACTTTTTTTTAATCTCGAGGACTTTAATAAAATTGACTTTAGACAGAAATGATTTAAATGCTTCAGACATGTAAAGGACTGTGTTGTGTTGTGTTTCCTTTGTCAGGTGAATATGGTGATGTCATTGTTAGGAATGTTCTGTCCAACATTATTCGATGTCATCAGTGCTTTGGAGAACTACCACCCTCGAATCGCTCTGCAGTGGCAGCTTGGACGCATCTTTGCCCTTTTTCTAGGAAACCTGTACACCTTTATTATTGCTCTCATGGATGAGATCAATCTTAAAGTGAGTCTAATATTAAACATGTACTTAAAGATTTCCATAGTTTTACCGTGTAGTTATACATTTCCATTTTTTTATATGTAGTTAAAGATTTCAATTTAATCTTTAGACTATATAGTAATGATAAGCATTTCCCCAAGGTAATATTACTGATACCCCATCGTTCTCTTATGCAGATTGAATCAGATCATTACACTATGAATATCCGAGTCCATATAATCAGAATTAGAATTAAATGGTAAATAAATATATTTTAATGAAAGATGAAAACCAAAAAAATGAAAAAATAATTGTAACCACTGGCTGGAAAGATCCCAAACTAATGTTTTCGAGAGAGGCTTATAATATGGCTTACAGTAGTTTGTTGTTTTAATACTGTATATCATGACATGATACAGCAGAGAGAGAGAAAGAGAGAAAGATCTTTCTGACTACTGTGATAATGAATTGCTTTATATTCATATTCTGTAGCGAGAAGAGGAGGAAATAGTCAAGTTCAATATGACAATATGGGAAGCGGGTCTTTACAATGGGACTTCAACTGGGAATGCTACTGCCCATCCGATACAAGTGGATCCTGCTGACGTGCCAAGGGGTCCGTGCTGGGAAACCATGGTGGGGCAGGTAACAGACGACTCTATATATAACACTGCTTTCTACAGCAGGTCAAGAGAATCAACTGACTGACATGGTTTCAAGCTTTCATTGAGATGTCTTTATCTGGGTGTTTTGTTAAGTGAAGACACAAAACCCTGCAATGCTACTACTTATGACTTTGAATGACAATGCATATATTGTTGAACACAACCCCCTTGTACAGAATAACATTGCAAAGAGTTACCATGTTACTATAGCAAAGACTGCTTTTCTTTGATAAGGAGACAAGCATTTACAGCTCCGTTACTTTGATGTAATAATACATTTTACAGCTTCACTAGCGTCAACATCAGTAGATCATCACTGATCTGGAGTTGTTTCGTCGTTGTAGAAACTTCTAGCTAGGTGGGTGATCTATTAATTTAGTTAAAATACAAAATGGCTAGGTGGTAATCTCCATGTAAAACAAATTAAATTTAGCAAAGAAAGCTCCTATACAAACATTAGAATTACATGGTATATTAAATCACCAGTAGCTATTGTAATCAATCAATTTAATTCATATGCAATACCTTTCTATTAGAGAATTCTCAAGGCACTCTACTCTCCTATAACACAATACAATGCATAAATTATGAAAGAAAGGCATATGTTAGGTATTGAAGGCCATTAAATAGAAGTAAGTAAACAGAAGACAGACTGTGCAGTGGCTTTGGATAACAAAATAATTTTAAAGAAACTGGTAGCCAGTGTAGCTTTTTTCAGCACAGGAGAAATACAGTATGTTTAGATTTTTTTAGAATGGTCAGCACTTGAGCAGTACATTTCTGGACATATTGTAGTTTTTGGAGTTATTTCTGAAGATCCAGGTAGCAAAACATAACAGTAGTTTAGTGTTAAGGAAATGAAGGACTGAACTAGTTTCTCAGCATCAATAAGAGAAAGAATTGGTCTTAAACATGATATGTTTTGTAAATAGAAGAAGGATTTTCAATAGAATTTGGGGGAATAATTTCTGTATTGAGTTTCAGACAGTCTAAGTTTGTGACTTGATGGGAAAAATGTCCCTAAATCTCTGTCCCATAGTTATTTGTTAGGAGGGAGACAAGAAGTCATACTTCATTAATGTTGCTCTCTCAGTAATAATCAGATCAGTCCAGAATGCCCTTTTACACTGATATCTGTGTCTCATTTCTGTGGAATTTAATCTAAATTCTGTTTCACAGTATCAGTTTAAAAGAATTAACAAGAAATTAAAAAAGTCTTCAGATAACGATGTAAAGTTGTCTTCCACATCTAACCACATCTAAAAATCTGATCTGTAACCTCCTACCTGTAATGAGTTTGTGTTTTTAAGGGGAACATGCTGTCGACTCATTATAAACCATAAGAAACATGATCTTCGGAAAAGGTCAATTTAATACATCTGATTTATTTTTTATTTATGTTTTATAAAATCTTTTTTCAATGTGTTGATAGGAATTTGTGCGGCTCACCATTTCTGACACTATGACCACATATATAACACTCCTGATCGGAGACTTTCTAAGAGCCGTCTTTGTACGATTCCTCAATTACTGCTGGTGCTGGGACTTGGAGTATGGGTTTGTAAGTATCTCTTTTTGTGGTGTCTAGAGCCCGTTTAATGTGTTTTTTTAAAATAAGATGTACCATAGTATACCACAAAGAGAAAAATACACTTCCACTTGCTCCATTAAAAGTTTATGAACATGAAAAACAGGTTGAGACTTTCTTTGTAATACTGTCACAAAAGCCAATAAAACAATTTGTATTAAATTCAAAAATGTGCCACGAAAATCAGTGCCTTACTTGCATGTCCAGACAGGTACAGTGCTGTAGAGGGCAATGTAGATACCAGTTCTTAAGGGCATAAAAAAAGACTGCAAGTGAGATGAAGTCATTTGGCTCATCTTATTCATTTGATTCTTAGAAACTATTAAATCCAAGGATCACACATTGCTGTTTCTTGACAGAAGGTAGGACATCTAATTCAACAACAAGAATGGGTAGCTTCTCCCAAGCTCACAATACCTCTTGTATGAAGGAGAAAGACCTTTCCTTCTTTAATGCACTTCAGTGTTTTAAAATGCACTTCACTTTAGTTTCCATTTGTGTCCACTGTTGGGTTGACTTTGGCAATGCCCTTTTCAATTCCGAATACTGGAATCAAATCCCTTGAAGTTCAGGGTTCAGAAAAAGTATTTTATCTTGTCAGTGTAGGACTTTCCTTTAAATCCAGGAATGCATCCGGTTGCTTATCTCTGCACTGATTCCAGAACAGCCATTTCTTTTTTGGACTATGGTGACCAAAATACACAGTGATGCTGTACACAGTATTTTACATGAGGATAGGCCAGTGCATTGTACAACTGTAACATAACATCTCTTGATTTGCATTTTTCACTTTTCAGTATATATCCAAAGATTCTGTTTGCTTTCCTTCATTGTCCATATAGAAGATGAAAATGAGGTGGCAACGTAAACTCCTAAATCTTTTTCTTAAGCAGCTTCTTCAAGGTTTCTCATCTTATGTTTATACAGCCTGTATGTAACACTCTGCACTTGACTATATTTTTCCAGTTTACATCATCTCAATTCATTTACAAATCATTTTGAATTTCCTTTTGCAGTTTTGCAGTCTTTGCTAAACCTGTTGTTTTCCTGTCATCAACAAACATGACTAATTTAGACAACATGAATTAAGAAGATTGGTGTACTTAATACATATCCATGTTATGATGAACGATATTAAAAGTCCTATGACCCTCTACTTTAGATGCAATAATCCCAACCCCAACCTTTCAAGTAAAAAAATCAAGATGTACTGACATGTAATTACTTCAGTTTTGTTACCTTTTTATGGGTGGGTGCTCCATTAGGAATTTGACAGGCAAACTCTTGATATAGTATAATAAATTGTAGTTTAATGCCTTTAAGAAGTGGAAAACATTATTCCAAAGCTCTGTTCATTCCAAAAGGTAGGGATGTTTCATTATTACTAATTTACTAATTATGCTAAAGTATTATTAATTTATACTTATTATGATAATTTACTTAATTATATTTAAAAAGTAACATAAATTAATACACACCTAATTTATATGAAAAATAGAGAACATAGGAATACATAAACCTGTAATTCTGAATAGTCCTCATTTGGCAAAGTGTGAAAACACCATTTAGGATTTAGACCAGAAGATGCAGATCAAAAGATTAAAAACACCAGAGGTAAATCATGTTAAACATAATCTGGAGGATACAACTCTTTATCTAATTTCTATTAAACAGTTCCCTTTAACTTAGAAATGACTTTATATTGTGTCACATATTCTTAATTCTCTCATTATTTTCTTTTTTCTCAATTAAAGCCATCCTACTCGGAGTTTGATATCAGTGGGAATGTACTTGGTCTGATTTTCAATCAAGGAATGATATGGTATGAAAAAATGTTTCATGATTTTGTATCACAGTACCACAGATAAACCAATTAATATACAATGCAGCATCATTTATTAAAGATACGTGACTATGAGCTCTGTTCAGAACCAAACGTACCATAAAAGCAATATAATAATGACAGACTAGTAAGCACTAGCATGTCCTCCCAACAGGATAATTTATATGGACATCCTAACATCCGTGATAGTAAAAACTCTACGAATAGGTTTATCCTTAACTTATGTTACAAATGTGTAAAATTAGCAAGGGAAAGGTAGTGTAAGATACCATATATATCTAATATGTCTATATATACTGTTTAAGCAATATTTAAATAGATATTATATAAAGAAGCAAACACTTAAATCAATAGAATGTAATAATTTGCGTTTTTCAGTATGGGTCCTCAAAAAATAATGGAATTAACCTTATCCTCATGTGTATATAAGTACAAATATCATATCACATACTGCATATATGTGTAAACATATTTAATGATAAGATATACACGTAGTTAACAATCTGGGGACAACTTCGCTGAAACACTGTGGATTAAGTACTGCGTCGTTAACTGTCGGCTGTGTTCGGCGTTTCTCGGTAGGATGGGCGCCTTTTACGCTCCCTGCCTCCCGGCCATGAATGTCCTGCGGCTGCATGTGTCCATGTACCTGCAGTGCTGGGCTGTAATGTGCTGCAACGTTCCTCAGGAGCGAGTGTTCAAAGCCTCTGGGTCCAACAACTTCTACATGGCCATGCTGCTCGTCATCCTCTTCCTGTCGACACTGCCCACCGTGTACACCATCGTTTCCATCCCGCCTTCCTTCGACTGCGGGCCCTTCAGGTGAGCTTCAGGAGAAAAGCGGATCTCCTGATCCGAATGACGAAGGTCAAGTGGGAAGCTTTTGGTTCACCCCTGAAAAAGCTCTACAGCAGAAACAGCTGCGTTTCTACTTTCTGCTTTCCTGGGCGGAATTAAATTTCACTTGTTCCTGTTATACTGTACTTTTACCATTGTACGACTGATACAATGCAACTCCAGTAGAGGGCACTGTAAGATAGGTCTACAGTGCTCTTGAGCTCCGACCGGCACCTACATCTTCAGAAACAGCTCAGCGAAGTCCCATTTCCAGCACACAACCACACTCACTCCTACTAATAAGTAAATGTTGTAAGGAAACAGTGTATAAAGGAATTTGCCTGTGCAAAATGAGTATGTTGCCCAGTTTATCGTGTGTTATCATTGCTTTCCCTTTTAATTATTTTTTATTTTCCCCTTCAAGGGTTGATACAAACTTGTGCAACCCCTGAGTGCTTAAGAGCACATTCCACAACATCCCAACATGTCTTTGTATAATGACCCATGAAAGCATTATTTACTTAATGTGAACACAAAAGATTACTTGGAGTTCTTTTCTATAATAAAGCTTTTTTAAACTATTAACTGTACTCTTCAATCATAATCCACATATTTTACAACCTCTGTTGTTAAATTATTTGACTGTTCTTACTTATGTACTAACCCAACACCAAGGCTAAGGGATTTAGGCATAATTGCTTCTTAAAAAGACTCCAATACCAGAGAAATGCTCATCACGCACGTATAGCGGTTTGATCCAAATTGACACCAAAACCCACTGCTGTTCTAAGCATGAGGGTCAAGTTGAAAGTTTTGAAAGCTTTCCAGGTTATTCAGTTATGCTAGTCTGTCTGTGACTGCTGAAGTGGTAGGAGGGTTCTTCTGTATAACTGCAGTCTACAGTAGTTTTGCTTTTCAGTTTTTTTGGGGGGGTTTACCACAATTTCTTCATTTTATGAATTTTACCTATGGATGGAAGAATTGAAAAAAAATGCCTTTTATCGAGTAAAAAGGTAATAGTTTCAGCTGACTTGCAGCTGGAAGACGTTTAGGCCTCTATTTGTCTGTAGGTTCGCATGTAATGAGTTAATTGATGAATTAGATAATTGGTGAAGGGCTAAGAGCCTCATTCCTAGAGCCTCACATTCACATCGGTTTAACTTAGACTAGTGTGGTATATAAAGGGATTCATTATGATAGTTTTTTGTTGTTGCGTAGAAGACATTTTGGGAGACTTAAGTCTCCCAGCACAAATATTTTACCTGTCCATTGTGATTGTCCTCAAATCTCGTGAGCTACAGTATCTGTGAGGAGGTAGGCCTGTCATAAGCACATTTTTAAAAAGTATGGTAAATAAAGTCCTACAATTATCCCTTTTTTTCAGTGGGAAAAACAGGATGTTTGACGTCATTCAAGAGACACTAGAAAATGATTTTCCAGCCTGGTTTGGGAAGGTCTTCAGCTATGTATCAAACCCTGGATTGATTCTTCCATTCATACTGCTCATGGTGTAAGTCAATCTTTGATGTATACTTTAATCACACTTTTGACTTTAACACACATGAATGAGGTAGTTGTTAGCCCTTTATAAAAGGAACCAATTAGCTTCTGACTACCAGATGCTAACCTTAGCAGTTTCAGTGAATTTGGTTCAAGGTCATTTATAAAAAGGATACTGACATGTTAGACTAAAGTCCTGTATTTATTGTATAGAGTACAGGTGATTGATTAGAGTATTGGTCTGCATCTTACCCTTTCCTTACAGTTTCAACCAAACATTCCAGCTACAAGACCATTTGAAAATAATTTTGCTTTCAGAGTTTCTTAGCAAATACATGAAAGTGCCATTATCTTACAACTGATTTGTCCTTGTTCTCTTTTATTTTAACCAGCACTTAAAATAGATTTTATATACTATAGTTTTATATAAAATGTTAATATTTTTTTGTTATCAAAGATTGGCAATCTATTATCTGCAGTCAACATCTAAGGCATACAAGGCTGCCAACCTTGATTTAAAAAAGAAACTTCAGACGGTAAGTACTCTATACTGAATGTTGCTGAATTATTTCAGAATTACATTTCACACAAAATGAGCCATGTTAATAACTGGAAATTTTGCCCTGTTTTTCTACATTTTAAAGCCAATTTAAAACCTGATTGAGGAGCTTTGTCACAGATTTCAAGATATGAATTTTTCACAATGCACATAACTAGTCATTGAAGGGGTTATTACTACTCTGATTTGATTATAGAAGGGGAGTGTGAACTGTGGTAGCCATGCTATCAACCTGTAGGCCCGATCTTGTTAGATCTGAGAGGCTGGACATGTTCAGTATTGGGAGGGGTGACTTCCAAGGAAAGCCAGATGGAGTTAGCAAGTGATGCTAATGGGACATTAGGTAGTATTGCTCTGTCAGCCGCAGTATGGTGACTAGGAAGACCATGCTGTCTTTCCGATGAAACATTAAACCTGCGTGATCATTAAAGATTGCCATGGTACTTTTTGAAAGGTTTGAATATTTACCTGGCTAAATTCCATCCTAGGCATCTGCCACCTGCTCTCCCTAAGGCTACTAATTCATTCAATCGGTTAAGTAATTTCTTATTTGTTCAGCTGATCTGCGGCTCACCTCCCGTGGGTGGGTGCAGCACATCAGTAGTGGATGAAATGGAGACTGATCTAGATGTGAAAGGATCTGCTCTGGGAACCTTTGGGATCGATAGCGCAATAGACAATATTTGTATGCTTCTTTATACTGAGAACTGTGCTAGCTATGTAACATCAGGATTAACCCACTAGCTTGAATCTCATTTTTTCATTAATACAAAAAATCACCAACACCTTGGAGCACAGTTGTTGCTATCAGAGGGTGAGAATTGAATCAATTGAACTGATCAGTCACCTATAGTAAGGGATGTATAAAAAATATAAATATATTTATAATCCCATACTGCATTTGGGCATACTGCATTCCCCTTTATAAATACAATAAATACAAGTTTTACATTGATCTATGTATTTTGATATTCTGAGGGAATAGAATTTCTGAAAGAGAGGCATGCAATCCAGCTTGCAGCACATGTGTGACATTCTGCATCGTGCATTCCAATAACGTTATCCAAGAGTATGTTTCCAGTTCATAAAAAGCAGATGTGGTTGTCTTAATTATACTTTCTGTGGCTTTTAATGTAGCAAAATGAAGAAAATAAAAAGAAGAACAAAAAAGCTGCTTTAAAGGCAGCTAGTGATTTAGAAGAAGCTAAAAAAGCAGCTCAAAACAAACCGGACAGCAGACCATCACAGAACAGCACAAAAGGTAAGGTGTTCTCATACTGTAGGATACAAAGTTATATTTTTTGTAACATTTACATATTTAGTGTCGATCTACTATAGTTTGAGATAAAGACAGAGACTGGGTTATATAAATGTTCACACTATTAAAAAGGATCTTCTTAAATATAAAAAAACGCACACATGCAAATTTCAATAATTCTCTCAGAATAAAATTTTATTAGAACCCTTATCCTTCTAAATAAAAATATTAAGTATCTTATATATTTATATATAGAGTATATTAATTTTAATATAAATATTTTCAAGGGATAGACCCTAGTCAAATAATTATAAATAATTAATTTGACTAGTACTTTACAGTACTTTTAAAAGTATTTCATATGATCTAAATAGTTTAAAGAATTCCATCAGAAGACTTGTTATCTAAGGCATTGTCAGTCAATACTGAAATATGAGTATCGTATTAACATCTTTGGTAATCTTCGTTAGAGGAAAATTAATCACTGTCCTTAAATCGTCATATTCTGTTATCCTTTGTGAATTTCGAGTCCAATCATCTTTCTATTCCCTTTTCCGTATGCAAAAAAAAGAAAGAAAATATGGCAGTTTTCCTGTGTTCCCATTCTTTGCTGATGAGGTGATCAATGATACTGGGGACCACTTCTTTGTTTTGTCAGAGAAGAAAGTAGCAAGCAGAGAAGGGGAAAGATCCTGTCCTGGACAGAACAACGGGCAACTGTACCCTCCAAAAGGACGAGGACTGCGCCACGCAGGGCTCCCACCACCCCGTATTGCCCTGACGAGACCGCCAGTGTCTAGGGGACAAGGAATGTCGGGGTATTTACCTGGAAACCCAAGATATCCGGGTCCTAGAATGCCAAGATCTCCGAATACATACCGGTATTGAAATAGTTTACATGGACATGCACTACAACGAGTCACATCATTTCCTTGGTACAGTAGGGTCTTGATATCTAACGTTCGCAAATTCGCGATTCACTCTGGCAGATGGGCTCTTCCGTGGCAGAAGAGCAGAGCAGAATAAAACCGAGCCAAAAGTTTTTTTTTAACCGCAGTTTTCAAATTAGCAGTTTAACAGACTAGGATTGTGAGAAAAATCCAGCTAGTGAGTGAGTTTCTCCCTGGTTCCATATCTACAGTGGTTTTGTTTTTATACTGTAAAGAACAGTCCCGTTCCTGTGTCGGTGGCATGGGGAATGACAGGCTGGAGATGACTTTACAGGCAGTTTTGTTGCCTTTTTCATTACTTTTCGTTTTCATTAATCACGGAGGCAGAAGGAGAAAATGCAGACATCTGCCGGTCGCAGGGATGCATGGTTTTTATTTGAGCAGATTCCTGTCATTTCTATTGTGATTCCTGTTGTTTTAGTTGATCAACGTTATTTAAATTAACTTAAAGCCAATACATCACCACTTTAATTATCATATAGGGGAGGATTACCTATTTCTTTTAACCACAGGTACTATATACTGTAGTAGATTATGTGAAAGTATATAGTGTTGGACATAGTAATACTGTACATTACTGTACGTCAGTCTGCCTATTTGTGCCTGTTCTCTGTACCAGACCCTCACGAATGTTGGGACCCTTTTTTACTTACAAATTGAGATGCACTTGAGATGAATAAAAAGTGAAATCCCACTCAGTGTGAATAAGAAACTTTTTTTAAAAGGACATATATAGTCCAACCTTTTTGGAAGCTTTTTAAATGTTCTAACTTATTTCTATTTTTTATTTACACAGGAAGCAGAGACTATTAACACTTCTCTGCTAGCCTTTTCCTCACCTTCCCATGTAATTTTGCCTACAGCAGGACATGGAGGTTATCAGGGTAATATACAATGTAAAAGAAAAATGTCAATTATTTGTAAATATTTTTTCACCTGGGGAACTGGATTTTCTGAGCATATGAGAGTGGAGGTATAACTGCTTTTTCACAAATAAGATAAGATTATTCCACCCCTGGAGCAGTTTGGGTTAGGGCCTTGCTCAGGGGCCCAACGGAGTAAGATTCCTCTGCCGGCCACGGGATATGAACCGGCAACCTTCCAGCCACAGGCACAGATCCTTAGCCACAGAGCTACTGCACTGCCAAAATAAGTATTTATTTCACAGTCAAAATAACATTGTTTTTCAGCAGAGAGCAGTGTTATATTCAAACTGAGAAAGGCCCACGAGTGAAGAGGGCCTGATACTCTTGAGTAAATCAGATCATTGGTTAGGCAGGCTCATTACAAGCAAATGAAAGATTAGCGCTTACTCTGTTCAAAAGATTTGTGAACACCAGCGTCTTGAGAACGATCGTGCTCGTGGGGACCCATGACTGTTAGCTGATTTGACGCGTGCCATTATTTGGTGCGACACTGTGGTGTGGAAGGGGATGCATTCAACATCTGTCAAGTTTACCATTCTGGCTTGACATGTTGACCAATGGACAATTGTCTGTGTTTGCGATCACAAAATCATTACTTTTTATAAAACACCCTTTTAACTTAACAGCTTAGGGCTTCACAATAATTTTAACCCTTTATAATAAAATGTTCATATTTAATACTGCTGTGCTTCATTTTACAACTTTTATTAATTTGCATGAGGCTGAAAAAGGTTACCACTGTTTCCGTAAAGTACAGCCTGTTGAAAAAAATAATGTATGGAAATACAACAGCAAGTAAAGTAGGCATCAAAATCTTCCCAAAACTTTAATCTTCCATTCGCAGGTTTTCTGTATTTTTCAAGCTAAAGCTAAACACAGCCAAGCTTCTAAGATACTATCCTTATTAAATAAATGGGACTGAAAATATTTAGTTTTTGAGTCTCTACCCTCTCTTCTTCTCTCACCATATGGCAACCCATAACCAGGCCTTGCTGAGCCTGAACCAAATCCATACGTGCTTCTCGCCTGGACCTTTCTATGGTTGGCCAGAGACTTTGAAGCATTTTTCATATTTAAATTTTCATGTCAAATTCACTTTTTCCTAAACCCTAATTTACATTTTACACTTGCTATGTTTCTATATTCCAACAGGTGCATTCATTGCATATCCATTGCAGGTTCCTAAGGTAGCCACAGAGACAAAAGAAAAGTTACAAAGGAGAGGAGGCCTATTTTAGTAACTAGTCGATCAGTATTTTTTACAGATGTGAAGGAAACAAGTTCACCTTTAATAGGCACTGTGTTCCAAACACTGGCCACTCTTTGCACCTGCCTTTGTTTCTACCTGGAGCTCATTATGCCTTTTCCACTGTGGTCAAGAACCACTGAGAAGCCACAGTTTGGGCAATGTAACAATCATGTTCTGATCAAATAGGTCATCTCCCGCCTTCCCTGGCATGGCCAAAATAGAGGATATTTGTTTAACCGCACATATCTGCTGATTGCTGAAGCAGAGCTTCTTAATTTACGAGCAGCTTACCTGACAGACATGAAGCCTTCAATAATGTGGAGATCAACACACTTAATTGAGGCATTATCAAACCCAGATTAATGCACATCGTCCTCTTCTTTCTTCACACGAGTGAAAATCATATTTTTCTTGGCTATATACACAATCACAGTGCAATGCATTTGAGGGATTTCTATATTGCTTAACACAGACTAGGCCAATTTTTGCTAATCACGTGACAGTACCTAAAAGTACCTAAAAGACAACAATTTCCCTAAAAAGAGGTTTTGTCAGCTCTTGTAGATGGTAATGATTGACATACATCTTTGACATACCCTTTAGTCTCCACACTGTTGAGGATCACAGTGTGCATGTCCTCAGAAATGCAAGTAATTCTGTTTATGAGGAAGGGAAAGCAGAAATTAGGGAACAAAGCAATGCAGGATATTGTAATTTAACAGACCTGAAATGTTATAACAGCTTCAAATAACTTTCGTCTTTCACCTTTCAATACTTTGTCATAACAATATGACAATATTGCATGGAATTTGGTTCCATGGTAAAGACATATGACATAATATAAAGCCAATAACAGAACGCATGCACCCAACAAGCTAACTCACCATCCTAAACACGCCAGTATTAAAACATAATACTATAGATCGGAATCGGCCGATTCTGTTCTAAATATGTGATCGGCGATCGGCTGATATTCCTTTCATTTGGCTGATATTGAGAGCAGTGTTTTAAAATATATGATCCAGATCAAGTCGATGCTATTTGCAATGTTTGTAAAACTAATGTGTCTCGTGGGGGGGAGCAACACAAAGAATTTTAAGACAACTAACCTGATACGACACTAAGAGCATATCACCCGCCCGAGTACAGTGAGTATAAGAAACTAGCAGAGCTAGCATAGACGGTATACCAGAAGTACAACAGCAATAGCCCGAAGGCAAAAGGAATCACGACCAAAATAATGGCATTTATTGCACTACATAACCAACCATTTTCGGTTGTTGAACATGAAGGATTCTGCCGCTTGATATCTCACCTAGAGCCGCGCTATGCTATGCCTGGTCGGAAATACTTTTCGTATTATGACGTTTGGTCATCTTCATTAGATAAAAGAACTGTTAGACTGCAGCTTGTTACTTCATGTGAGTTGGTTGCAACAATCGTTGTCTTACTTGTTAATAAAACAATTTTAGCTTATACTGTCTTTTGTGTCTTTGGCTGGATAGTAACACACCAGCCGATCCGGCTGACAGAAAGTCGATCAGTGTGAGGCATGACAAAACCTTGATCGGTCCACCTCTACTTTGAAGAATTTTAAACCAGTTTTTAATTTTTCAAATTGAAAACCTGTTGTAAAAATCAACACCGCACAAAGAAAAACACAGACTGCTTAAAACAAACATTTCTGACAAGTCAAAAAATCTGAATCTCTGGCAGCCTTTCCTGTTGTCAATATACATGTGGATAATTACATTAACATTTAAATAGTTATGTAAAATTTATGGCCTGTGAACATTAAGAATTTATTTTCTGTCATTTGACTCCTATACAGGCTAGCAAGTTCATGCTATTCATGCGGAGTCTACCCTTGCTGTAATTCCAAATGCGCTAAACTGTTTTAAAGCTTCATTAAAAGGTAATTGTGATCAACATTTCATGGTTTCATATTTTATTACTAATTTTTCATAAAATGAGAACATGATATTTTCGACTACACTTCTTATATACTGTAAATAATGACATGCATAGTAAATAGACTGATGTTTATTTTATATCTTGTATACATTTTATACAAGATTGTAGTTATTTCAAAATGTCAAGGAATGAGTATGATTATTATTTAGATTTCTTAACAAATAATATAGATTGTTTTTCTTAACTGAAACCTTGAACCTTTGAAAGCCTTTTTATTGTAATCACAAAGAACTGAATCCATTGAATTTTATACAATTATAAAAATATTACGAAGGAGTTTACAAAGAATACATTTTTAAACAAAATACACTGAGGAAAAGTAGTACTTGGACAATCACTATTTTTGTTATTACATTTTATAAGGTTGGCATCTGAACAACATAAGCTGTACAACACAAACACATACTTGAAAGATCTCAAAGTCGTCCCCGAGCAGCGTCTAACATGAGAGCTAGTGGATGTGCTCATGTTCTTCTACATTATTCAGCAGAGGCTGCCTGAGCCTTGCTGACCATATGAAACAGTTGTGATAATTCCAGAGGGCAGGGTCTGTGTTCATATGTTTTTGCGTCATTATCTTATTTGTTTTTATATTATACGTCAGGGATCAAATGAATTATGTTAATATCAGCCTTTCCCACATCCCTCCCTATTTTAAAATAATACTTATTGACTCAGAAGTTGGTTTAATCTGATGCATAAGGTAACATAAAACGTCATTAAATCTTTAAGACTCGATTCTTGGACTATGCTGTCACGGTGTTGTATTTCCAGAAAATTACATCAAGGAGAAGAGTGGGAAATTTCCAGAAGCACAGGTGGTAGGAATGCGTTAGAATTATAGTTTCATTTTGAGCAATAAACAAATCCAATTTCAATGATAAAGAAGACATTTTTACTGATTTCTATGGAAAATATAAACCAATTTTGAATATTTCATTTTATATAAAAATATAAAACCATTTTAGACTTGTATAGAGATATGTAAGATGTATTTGGCCATGGTCATGTTTGTCAGTTAGAAACCAACTTTAACATTCGGTATCCATAATATACATTTGGTAGACATTTCTAAAAAAATAGAATTGTGGTAAATTATAAAAAAAGGTTTTTGTGCACTGTATGCAGCACTGAAAATTACATGTTGGAAGAATGCTTCCTCAAAGAACAGTATTCTGACTTTAAAAAAATAGATTAAAATATTTAGCATAATGTTTTAAACATAAGTATTATTTCAAAGCTCAGCAGAAGATGTTGTAACACTGCAATAAGCATTTATCTTGCGTATAGACACAATTCAGGAGTCTAGAATTATTCAAGTCAAGAGTTACTTAATGTATAAGTTGTTATAATCATCAAAGTAGTTTAAATGTATCAAACCATTGAAGATATTACTAAACTTTGTAAGAAAAAAACCTAGTATCTGAGTAAGATTTCTAAACATATTGTTTACATTTTCAGTTGAATTTTTAAGCCCGTTGCTGTATTTTTTCATTGAACTACAAAGTCTTGGGTCATCGCGTGTTGTGGGCCATCACTGGCAGTAGCCATGGAGACAGCTGGGCTGTAGCTCCAGCTCTCCCTGGACTTTGCAACAGCCATTTTATCACATGAGCAAGGTGATCATTTGTGACTACTGTGCAATTAATCCCAAACTGAATAGGGACCTTGGGGACAAATTGTTAATCAGAAAATTATTCAAACATGCCTAGAAGAACCAAAAGTGACATAGAAATCACAATGGAAGATGGTAAGTACAACTTTTTAAACTTTTTAGCCTGTAGTTTCTTGGGTGCTTTTAATATACCAGTGTTATTGCTTTCAAAAATATTTTCTAGACAACTATTATTTTTCAGTGTTCTTTTGTGATATTATTTATTTTAGAATACTGAAAAAAAGCCAAATTGCTAAAAGTAACACTCATTAAAAAATAAAAAATGATAAGTATACAGTTTACTGTGTTTACATTTTATACTGTAGTTAACTGTGTATTTTTACATAACTGTTTGTGTGTTAACAGTTCTGTTTTATTAAAAAAACAAACAAAATCTAAAACATTTAATTTTTAACACATAGTGTAACTATGTAAGCTTCTAGTTTGATTTAGTTTCTAGTATGATTTAGTTACTTACTAAACATTACAATAGAATATATCTGTTAATATAATAATAATAATGGTGATGTTTGGCCCTGTAGATTTTAAAATAATGGAAGTGAAAGCAATGAGTTGTAAGTGATAATGAAGTCACAGACACACTTGTTTGTGTTTATTAATGTGGACCTCACTTTCACTCCCATTTTATTTTTACTTACTTTAAAATAACATTCCACATGGGTTTGTAAATTATTTTTTCTCTTTTAAATAGAAAAAGATCTATATATTTTTTAAAAATCCATTCTGTCCCATTCATTGTCAGTTTGTCAACAATTAATATCTTTGCTACAACATTTTCTCAGATTCCTGACTCTGACATTTGTAAAGTGCTTACATGGCCACATGGAAACAATTTCAGGGAAAATGTTTGTATTTTTATCATAGTGGGAATCGAAATTGATGGACACGTGGACAGTGACAGTGATGGTAAGCAACAATATGTCCGTTTTCTTCTAATGTATGTTTATTGGCTTACTAAGATTACAATTAAATTGCTGTGTTTTATTAAACTTTATCTGATTCATATTTCCTGTTGATATAAAAAATTGTAGATTTTTCCAGTCATAGCTGTTCAGTTATTTTTATAGCTGCTTTTGTTAGATTGAAATGTTTGCTTTTGAAGACCTGACAAGTCTAGCTACCAGCTCATATTACAAATGTGCTGTAAGTGACATTCAAAATACTCTTTCAGGCAGATGAGAAGTAAAACAGACAACAGAAGGTTATAGTTTCATGCTTGTCTTTTGCAGTACATATACCTAGTACATAGGTATTGTCAAATGTGTAAAATTAGAAGCAATTTACTTAACTTTTTGTAAATCTCAACAACTTCTTAATCACATAGTAGCCAAAGAGTAAATTTAGGCTATGGACAATTTTATTAGTGTATTACGTGACAAAAAGAAGAAAAGGTTCAGAGAAGAATTCTCGCTGTCTAATTGATGTACCTACAGTTCATAATAATGCTAGGAATGTACAGAGGTTTTTTTGAGGGTTAAAATGCCATTGGATAAACCCTAATTCAATTATATGTGTTAGCTACGTATATGAGCTACATTCACAAACCAGAACCAGTAGAATAGTTTCAATTTATGCAAAAGCTACAATTTTGTCATATTCTCCCTGTGCTTTAAATGATCCCATCATTACTGTGTTCAGCTTACAGTCAAATGGTGTTATGTATTTATCTTAGTATGCAAGTGCCTTGTGTGTGATTTGCGTACTTTTATGCTATACTAATGCTTGTTTCACAGAGAAAACCCTGTTTGTGTGCATTCACTAATTGGACTGATTGTACTAATTGGCCAGATATTGGGTGTCCATTACATTGTTTGTGTAGATCAATTTTTGAAACATTTGTCCAGCAAAACTGCCGCATTAAGATGGAAAAATCACTAAACCAGCATTATAATAATAATAATAATAATAATAATAATAATAATAATAATAATAATACACTTACAATTATTTAGTGCTTTTCTGGATACTCCACTCAAAGTGCTTTACAGATAATGGGGACTCCCCTTCGCCACCACCAATGTGCAGCCCCACCTGGATGATGTGACGGCAGCCATAGTGCGCCAGAGCGCTCACCACACATCAGCTATCAGTGGGGAGGAGTAATGGGGATTATAAGGAGGCCATGATTGGTAAAGGTCAATGGACGATTTGGCCAGGATGCCGGGGTAACACCCCTGCTCTTTTCGAGAATGCCCTGGGATTTTGAACTTGAACTTGAACTTGAACTTTATTGCCATATGTAACCGGTACTGGTACAATGGAATTCTTACTTACAGAAAGTCTCTCGATTATAAAACAAGTGTAAAAAACAAAACAAAGTGCAAACAGTGCATCAAGACAATGTACAAACAAACAATAGACAATGTGCAAGTAAACATGCAGACAGTTTGAATGTAAACAATACAGACGTGTAAACAATGACTGGAGACGTACAATTAATAAATTACAATGAGGTAGATGGTGATGGTGTAGGTGTGGTCCGAGGGGGATGGCTAAATGTGTTCGCCAGTCTCACTGCTTGTGGATAGAAGCTATTGAAGAATCTAGTGGTAAGTGTCCGTATGCTCTTATATCTCTTGCCTGAGGGCAGTGGGGTGAAGAGCTCATGCCCGGGGTGGTGACTGTCCTCTGTGATGGCCAGAATTCTACCACGGCAGCGGTCCTCATAGAGCTGTTTAATCTCGGTGAGACCGCAGCCGATGATCTTCTGGGCCATATTGACCATTCTCTGCAGTGCCTTTCTTTCTCGCGAAGAGGTGTTGCCATACCACACGGTGATCCCGTTGGTGAGGACGCTCTCGATAGTGCAGCGGTAGAAGTTCACCAACACATGTATTGGCATCCCCCATCGCTTGAGGCACCTCAAGAAATAAAGGCGCTGCTGAGCCTTCTTCATGATAGAGTCAGTGTTCACAGTCCAGGTTAGATCTTTAGAGATGTGAATTCCCAAAAACCTAAAGCTGGTGACTGTTTCCACTTCCGTTCCATCAATACTGAGTGGGCTGTGAGTGTGTGGCCTGTGTCTCCGAAAGTCCACTATTAGCTCTTTCGTTTTCTTTATGTTCAAGTCCAGGTTATTGCTATGACACCACCTAAGCAGCTGTACAACTTCATCCCTGTAAGTGGACTCGTCATCATCACTGATCAGTCCTATTATAGTGGTGTCATCGGCAAACTTGATGATGCGGTTATTGCTGTGTCTTGCTGTGCAGTCGTGAGTAAATAGGGAGTACAACCTTGGACTCAGACAGCAGCCTTGTGGGGTTCCAGTGCTCAGGGTGAGTGGTGTTGATGTTTTATTGCCTATCCGCACCACCTGTGGTCTCTCGATAAGAAAGTCCAGCAGCCAGTTGCAGACAGAGTTGCACAGACCTAATCCCCTGAGCTTTGTCACCAGTTGACAGGGTATGATGGAATTAAATGCTGAACTGTAGTCCACAAACAGCATTCTCACATACGAGTTTTAAGGACCACAGAGAGTCAGGATCTCGGTTTTACATCTCATCCAGAGGAGGCACCTTTTTACAGTATAGTGTCCCCGTCACTATACTGGGGCATTAGGACCCACACGGACCATAGGAAGAGCGCCCCGTACTGTACCGCTCTAACACCACTTCCGGCAGCAACCTTTGCTTTCCCAGGAGGTCTCCCATCCAGGTATTGGCCAGGCTCACACCCTCTGAGCTCACTGGGTCAGTCCTGGTGTTAGTGGGGCCAGTAGAGGGTGTTAACTCTGTAGCCTGTGTGAGTCCAAGTATATTGATTGCCCCAGTATATTGATTGGCACATTATACTGTATAAAATGTGCCATCTTTCAGATGAGAAGTAAAACTAAGGTCGTGACTCTCCCTGATCATTACAAATTGCAGGACGCTTCTCAAAAAGAGTAAGGGTCTTAACCCCAATTTCCCCTTTACCAATCATGGCCTCCTAATAATCCCCATCAATGAATTGGCTTCATTACTCTGCTCTCCTCCCCACTGAAAGCTGATGTGTGGTGAGCGTTCTGGCGCACTATGGCTGCCGTCGCATTATCCAGGTGGGGCTGCACACGGGTGATGGTGGAGGGGAGTCCCCATTACCTGTAAGCGCTTTGAGTGGAGCGTCCAGAAAAGCGCTATACTGTATAAGTATCAGGAATTATTAGTTATTATAGCAATACATTTCAGTGAAAACAGAAAGAGGAAAACATTAAACATTTTGTTTTTTATTCAGCAATATCTGTAATTTGTGGGTTGGAGCTGTACTGTTTTTATTTCCTTTCCCATATCCTTGTGTCAATGTCAGGGTGTTTGGTTTCTCTGTTTTCCTTCACAGAAGACACAGGGAGGCCTGGGCGACGGGGCAACAGGCGGCAGCAGAGGCCTAACAACAACCGAAACAATGGCCGAGCCAGGAGAGCGGCCAGCGATGATGAAAGCGAGGAGGAAGAGGAGGAGGAGGAAACTCCTAGAAAGAGGAGAGTAAACAGGAAGAAGCCAGCGAAGGTAGAGGACAGCGATGAGGACAGCGAAGAGGAGCAGACGAGCAAGAGGAACAACAGAAAGGCTGGAAACAAGAAACAGAAGGAAGAGTTGAACAAAAAAGAGAAGAAAGCAGATGCAAAGGGAAAAGACAAGAACAAAGACAATGAAAAGAACAAGAAAAAGAAAAAGAACAACAGTAGGTATGTACTTCAGTGCCTTCTTTCATTAATGGATACAGTTTGCCTTTTAAATTTATTTTGTAGATATATTGTTATATATTATATGTACATTGTTGCTCAGACCAGACCAGAAATGTATTTGGAGTAAAATTAAATGACAAATGTATTTTTGTAGGAAGAAGGATTAGGGTTAGGACCCTTAGGTTAATAAAGGAAAAAGGAAGTGAGCAATACCAAACTGACCTCAAGAGCCATTTATCAAGCGTACAGATAATGGCAGATTTGGATACCATTGGAAATCTCTGCCGGTGTTAGAACTGTGTGACTCAGTTCTCTCTGATGTCTTCCAGCTCCTCCTCTTCCTCATCTGACTCATCTGAAGAAGAGTCTATGTCTGAGGGGGAAATGGCCAGGCTCATGGAGGAGGTGGAAGAGAAGAAGAAACTCATCTCCAACATGAGGAACAAACCCTGGAGAATGAAGAGACGACTGGCGGCATTAAAGTAAAAGCATCAAGTTTTTAATGGCAACTACTCATGTTCAGTGTACTCATGTCTGTGAATTAAAGGAAAAGGGGTGCTAAGCTTTTTGTGTGTTTTTTAACAACTAATCTTTTCCTTAGACCTTGCAAGTTAAAAAATTTAGTTAAAATGAGATAAGCTTCCACTTAACGTATTACTGTATATGAGCAACATTTTATGTCTGAAATTAAATTGCAGAATTTACCACACATAGGAGTTTACATTTGTTTAAACCAGACATGTAAGTGTGAGTTACGTTCATATTACAGTATGATTTTTAACAAGCGTAAAAAAAGATGATATCTTGAATATCATGCGGCAACCACAAATTGTAAAAAGCCAATGGCTAGCAGATGTATAGCCAGTAGCCATATCACCCTGCAACTCACAACTACAGCCTACTGAAGCTCAGCAGGTCTGAGCCTGGTCAGTACCTGGATGGAAGGCCTCCTGGGAAAAACTAAGGTCACTGCTGGAAGAGGTGTTAGTGGGGCCAGCAGGGGGCACTCACCCTGCAGTCTGTGTGGGTGCTAATGCCCCAGTATAGTGACAGGGTCACGCCTGCTGAGCTTCAGTAGTGACACTATATAAAAAGGTACCAGCCTTCGGATGAGACGTAAAACCGGGGTCCTGACTCTCTGCGGTCATTAAAAATTGCAGAGAGTTTAGGGTTGTTACCCAGGCATCCTGGCCTTTACCATTCATGGCCTCTTAATAATCCCCATCTATGAATTGGCTTTATAGCTGATGTGTGGTGAGCAAACTGGCGCACTATAGCTGCCATCGCATCATTCAGGTGTGTGCTGCACATTGGTGGTGATATTATTATTTTATACAGTATAAGAACATGTCAGAAAGCTTTTGATTCACACTGGTGAAAGCCCATGTCTTTGCTGTGTTTCTCACTGTATGTTTTTAATAAGCCACCTCTTGGTTCTCTCTGACAATTGGCTTTAAAAGCACAGGACTTTCGCTGTGTATTTTGAAGTGAATGATCAGCATGCTGGATGTTTAATCCAAAATAACTTGTTACTTAACCTTCAAGGTTGGTGGTAACACAACACCATTTTGTTGACGCTGGCACTGACTGAAGTTGCTACAGCTTGTATCTGGATTTCAGTGCCTGTGATGGTGGTGTTCTGGCAGCGTGTGCTGAACTTCCAAGTCTTATCCTTCACAGTGTTGAATAATCTGCAGTCAACTCTGAAAAGAGGTTGACTCATTATTGTTAAAAAATGTCCACTGAGGCTCAATGATTGGATATTTCACTGCATCCTCTTTTCCTTATTATAAGATCAGTCATCTAACTGTAGCCACATACATATTTACAGGCAAAGAAATGTCTTCTAAATTATGTTTCTGGTCCAAACCCTTGAAACTTATGATGTATCTACTGCTAGCATTAATAACCTAATCCCCATTTAAGATCTGTTTTTCCAGTACTCTACAATTAATTATGGAATTTCCTACATCAAACTAGATGTTCAAAATTAATGGCTTGCTGAAGATGATACTTCCAATGTAATTCAGTATTTGCCCTTCAATCCGCACCTCTGAAATATTGTTGGATTTCACTGGTGTGGCTGCTACAGATTTGCTGTCACATTAACTTTTGGCTGCCAAAGTAGTCTTAATATGTTTGACTCTCTGTCTATGGAGTGCTATTGGATACTCTTCTTCTAGCTTCTCTCTGCTCAAAGCAACACTACAAACTGCTAATCCAACTCTTTTTAAACTTCATAATTAATTTCTTATGTTTGTACAGTATTTTATACCCAAAAGAATCCCCCAAAACTTTAAATATAAAAGGGGACTAATTTCTCTCACTTCATCCACCACTGAAGTATAGCACCTACCTGAGAGATGTGTGCCAAACACTATGCACCAACAGCACACTACACAGTTACAGAAGTCAGAAATTACTTCACCACTATAATTAAGGGTGAACATTAGGAAGATCAGCATGGAGTAGAATTTAACTAGGACAGCAGGGTTAACACCCTTG
Organism: Lepisosteus platostomus; assembly: GCF_059453375.1. NCBI lineage: Eukaryota > Metazoa > Chordata > Actinopteri > Semionotiformes > Lepisosteidae > Lepisosteus > Lepisosteus platostomus. Next base: position 60,219,557 of record NC_142614.1, read on the forward strand.
TTCTTACATACAGTACCACAGGATCTTTAAACCAGAACTTTGGTTTAAAGACAGCTAAAGGAATCTGAAGGATGACACCTCTTACAACATAGACAGTGTTCCAGGGCACTACTAGGATGATGGTGTGGACATTCTGCTCTAAGGGGAACAGTGCAAGCCACCTACTTACTCATCAACGCCACTTCCAGCTAACACTTGGTTTCCCTTAGGTCTCCCATTGCAGTGCGTGTCGAGACCAGTTTTGCTTAGCTTCTGACATCAGGTTAGAAGATAGTAATGCTGCTTTTATGCTCCAACTATACAATTATCTATTTTCATTCTAATCATGCCCATTTGATCATATGTGGATTGTGCAGGGTCAATTCATCAAGAGAAAAGACTAGAAAAGGCCTCTCCCAGTTGTTCCACATCTCATGAGGCTTTCCTAATGCAGCCAGTTCATAATCCAATCCTCATGCATTACACAGTACATAAATTCAATAGCCAACTCTCTTTTGCTTTCATTTTCAGATAGGAAGGAGCTTCAGCGCCTACTCTATCGTTTCCTTATTCAGACAGGAAATTCATATGAATAATAAACTGCACCCCTTCCTTATTCAAGTTCAGAAATCCATTCTGTACAGAATCGCATACTACTGTGAAGAAAAGTGTAATTTGCCATAAAATAATGTTTTGCATTATTTATCTCCTAACCCAATCAGAGTCTTCAGTTCTGATTATATTAGATCTGATCATATAATTTACGTGGCATTTTTTATTTCACAAACAGTTACATACAGTACCTTTCCCTGCTCTTATTCTCAGCTAGGCATGCTGCTTAAAGGGTTTCAAAAATCAATTTCAGGAGTGTTTAAATTTTCAACCCAATTAGTTCTTTCTTTAATCCAGATTATCGAACATCACAATCTTTATGCCCTTTCATTTACTTTTTTAATCTTAATAATCTGCCCTTATGAGCCCACACATCCATTCTACCAGTGTTGTCTAGCTAGAGGTTTCACTCTAAGCAATTCTTTATTCATCAACAAGAATTCAACAGTAGTTACACATCACTGGCTTCTCCATGACCGCCATGGAGTTTAGAAAAAAGTGAGTGTTACAGCTCATTTCTTAGGCCACTCATTCAAATGTACAAGAGCTCCAAGAGAAATCCCTGATGAGGTTATCAAAAGGTTTTGCTGCTTGACTTAAGGAATGTACAAACTGCATATCTAAACAGATCTGAACAGTGTTAAACAAACACACTAAACTCATCTTTAGAATATTATGCATATGAATCCCTGGATTTCTGGGTTCCAATTCCTTGGCCATACTGCATTCCATCAACCAAGCAAGATAAGGCCACACACTTTTCCCACTTCCCACTATAAACCAGGATTCATTAAATGACGTTTATTGGTTTTCATTGGTGGGATCACTTTTACCCCGGTTCCAATGTTCAAATATGACCCTAAAGGTTATTAAGGTCTTATCTGTATCATGTTGGTTATATTATGCTTGCATATGGGACTTATTTTATTACTTTAATGCTTTAAGAATTATTTATGGAATAACACTCACATCCTACATTTTGCCTGAAGTGCCATTTTGATTCCTATTTTTTGTCCGCATTCTAGTCTTGCTGGTGGTGTCTCTATTAGCGCGCTGTCTGTCTTGGATTTTCCACCTCTGATGTTTTAAAGATCGTTTCCTGCTATGAAATCTGACACTTATTTTAAGTTTTAAGTTTTACCACTTTTGTTGATGAGGGCGTTTTTTCTTATTCTGTCATTTTAGACCTTTTAAGCGGATTGTGGTTCGAGACATGGTGGTGGGTACTGCAATTTAAACTGGTCAGTTCACCACAACAAAAAGATTTTGTGTCAGATAAAATTAGAGTTATACTGTGATGGCCTTTAGAAAATATTGCTTATATGGTAATTATTTTGAGGTAAATAGAATGTGTTTCCCTTCCCGAAAATTTGTAGCTGATGAAGAATAAAAGGATCCCAACTGCATTCACCACTTCCTTATTTTCCTGCTTAAAAAAGTCTCTGCCTTAATTTTTCCTTTTAGAGAAGCCCAGCAATTTGTGGAAAAATTTGAAGGAGCTCTGGGAAAGGGCAAAGGAAGAAAACTGTATGCTTATAAAGTGATGATGACCAAGGCAAGTGATATCAGTCAATGCATATGGCTGTTTTGTATCTCTTTGATACTGGAATTCTGAACATTACAAATGACTGTAATAACATCTTTCCCCAGAAATGGATCAAGTTTAAAAGAGATTTTGATAATTTTAAGACTGCGTGCATACCTTGGGAAAGGAAGATTAAAGAAGTTGAAAGTAAGTAGCAGCCTCTATCAGCTCTTATTGCACTTATATGCATTTACAAATTAAGTGCATTTTAATAGTTAATATCACATAATACTAAATAAGCCTTCTTATTCTTGACACAGATTTCTGACTTAGTCCAGCCTCAAGCATACTAATAGCACAAAGGCAAGGTGCTCTTGTTAAATGGCGCACATTGGTTTCTTTGTGTGATTCTCACCAAGCTCGTGATTCAATGTTAAATCATGTGTAATCAAGGCTCTCAGAAATGGGGTGATTTAGTGCTTATGCAACATTCAAAAGTCACTTGGATGTATCACAGTCAGTCATGAATGATCAATTAATCAAAGTATTCTTTATTTTTCTAATAGCCATACATATATAAATAAACTGATACTGTATGTTAACAGTGGCTTCAGTCAGAAATATTCACTCCCTTTGCACTTTTTCACATTTTATTGAGTAACAGTAGGGAATCATAATGTATTTAAATGGCATAAATTAAATATCAAAGAAGTTTGTAATTTCTGCCAAAGGTTCCTCTACATTATGTTGGCCCCCAGGGAGGGGGAAGAGGTCAAAACCTATGCCAACAGTTATTATCTTTTTTAGATTTAAATGTATTTATAAAAGCATTAATGTTTATATTTAGATGTGAAATTTATTATCAAGAAAAAGCCTTTTTTCAGTCTCACCTATAAATAACTGGAACACTGCTCTCACCCCAGCAGTCCTTTAAATGTTTGTTTCTATCTTTGTTTAATTGAAGGATGATTTCTGTATTAGTGCTTTAGGAGTTCTCTACTTTTAATATTTTGTACAGGTCACTTTGGGTCCTCCGTAGCCTCGTACTTCATATTTCTGAGGTGGATGTATGGGATGAATTTAGTCCTCTTTGGATTTACATTTGGACTGGTGGTAATTCCTGAGGTAAAAAGGATTCATATACTATTTTGTTTTCATTTTATGAACTGGCAGCTCTGTATGAGTATGTATCAGATTATTTTCAGTTTTTTAAATTGAGACTAGGGCTTGTTTACATAAATGCATGATTCATGTACTGTAGGAAGGAAAAATCTGATTCATTCTGTTGTTCTCGAAAGTAGGGGAAGTACTTGTTATAAGTGTGCTGGATCTTTGATTTCTTCCTGCTGACTCAACCTGGTAGTTTCAGCTCTGGGGCGTAACAATTTAAATCAGTCCTGTGATATGCCCATTTCAAGGATGGACATGTAGAGGGCTCCAAATATACCACATTTGAGACTTGCAAAATGTTACTACAGATAACATTTAGTTGACTCATAGAAAGTATTTTAAAGTGGGCACTGTTCGCTACTTACAAACACACCTCACCATATGCAGTGCAGACATCATTTTAAAACTGACAGCTCTGAAAGCAGTCAATCGATAAAACATCCTACGTGCTTTGGCAATTAAATCCTTTCAGAAAGCAGGGGACCTTTATGTGCCTAGCTGTTTTAAAAATAGGACTTTTCTTCTATGGATTAATATTCGTTCAGTAGTAATAAGGAATATGTTGAGAAATGATACAATATTGTTAACTTTTGCCGATACAGGTCTTGATGGGACTGCCTTATGGAAGTATTCCCCGAAAAACTGTGCCAAGAGCTGAACAACCTACTGCTATGGACTTTTCTGTCCTTTGGGATTTCAGTGTAAGTCGAGGAATGAATACAGATGAATACAGTTTTGTAACTCTGACTTTCTTTTTTTTTAAATGGTTTTGAATTAGTGTATGGTAATCGTTTGACTTGCAGGTGGCAGAAATCTAGGATATGTACTGTAGGATATCAGATACCAGAAATACTAAGGGTAAAAACATGAACGGTAGTTAAGCTAATATATTCACTTAGTTTTATACAATCTGACTGTACATTCTCCTTCTTTCTAAAATAATGTGTTTAGTTCTATTATTTAATTATAATATTTTTTTAATTTGTTTTTTGCTCCATTGAGATTGTTTTTTTTCTACAGGGCTATGCTAAGTACTCTGTTCTTTTCTATGGTTATTACAACAATCAGCGGACAATTGGATTCCTGAAATTCAGACTGCCTTTGTCATATCTGATGGTCGGGGTTGGTACTTTTGGGTACAGTCTTATGGTTGTGATACGAACGTAAGTTCAAATTCTCTGTGACACTGTTTCCATTTACACTTACATTGTAGGATCATGGTTTGATAGACTTTCAGGTCCAGGCCCGAATAAACTCAAGATCATGTTTTATCTGACTAAAAGGGTATTTTCTGCCATGTGAAATTTCTGTCCAATGTATTTATTAGTTGGTTCACATATTTTTAACATTTGGTAATAAATTCTAGTTTTAGGCAGCATGTTTCAAGTTAAGCTAATTACAGTATTTCAACAAGAACAGATCAAATCAGAGCTCTCTAACAAAAGAGAGCTACATCTTGCCATTGTCTTGATTTTTTAAAAAAGAACTGTATTCGAGTTACAATCATTTAAAGATGTTAATGACGATGACCTACAAAGAATGCAGTGCATTTTCTTGATCTTATAATGTGAAAACAAGAAAAATATGAATGGTAACCTTATTAATGTATTTAATGTATTTACATTACTGTAGAACATGCTCAATCAAATTCTGTTGTAAAAACCTTGGTGAATTTTAATCACTTTATTAATAAAACAGAAAACCTGTTTTCAATCTGGACTTGCTACACTTTATGCCTACCCCTGTTTACACAGCTTAATTCTACAGGATGGCCAAGAATGCCAATGAAAGTGGAGGGGATGGTGAAGAGGGAGAATTCAATTTCTCCTGGAAGATGTTCACCAGTTGGGATTACCTGATTGGCAACTCAGAAACAGCTGACAACAAGTTTGCATCCATCACTACAAGCTTTAAGGTGAGAAAGAGAAATATGCACATTTTTAAAAGGCTTAAAATGATCTTTTGCTTTTATTTTTCTTGAATTTGGATAATGCCTAATTTAACTTGGTAATTACTGTTAATTTGATGCATTTAACTGAATTACGCCTGAGCCCTGAAATAAAATTGAGAAATGAAACGTTTCCTGTTGAATTAACCTCTTAATTTTGCATACTTTTAGGAATCTATTGTGGATGAAGAGGAGAATCAGAAAGATGAAAACATCCATTTGAGAAGATTCCTTCGCGTTTTAGCAAATGTCCTTATCTTATGTAGTCTAGGAGGAAGTGGTTATCTGATTTATTTTGTTGTCAAGCGCTCACAGGAGTTTGCTAAAATGGACAACGTAGGGTGGTATGAAAAAAATGAGGTGATGACAACTTTTGTTCCCCAAAAATGTGTTTAGGTTTAGGAAAATTAATATATTTCAAATAAACAGCAATATAATATATACATTAAACCACAAAATGTTATATACATGTATATAATGTATATTATATAAATATACATTTATATGTATATACATGGGGGGGGGTTGGCAGTGGAATGACTGTTAAGAGGTAAAATATTACATTACATACAGTAGTACTGTAATTACACATGACATAGATCACTATAAACAATTACTTTCTTTCCCAGCTAGTTTTTAAGATATTTGTAGCTGAAATGGCATACCTTTTAAAAGTAACATTCCTCCACTGTGTTTAGCACCATTTGAAACAAGCTATTTCATCCCTGTATTTCTGTGGATATTTTTAATGCTTTTATATTATATCAATATAATCACCACAGTTGGACACACTGGATCAATTGAATTTTATTTTCACTTTTAAAAAATCTCCTGTGTTTGTACTTCATTAAAGCTAGCAAATCTGCATCTTATATTCTGAGACTATGGAGAATGATGTTTTAGGAAATATAAGCATAAGATTAAATACAAATGTTGTCTCTTTGATATGCAAAAGCTCATGTTTTGTTTTGGTTAGAGTTTCCCAGGATGCACAAACAGAAAAAAAAAGATACAGTATTTGAGATTCTGGCAGCAAGTGAAATCAGCAAGTTTAAGGGAATGTGCAATAAAGTAAAACCAGAGACAGTCAAACATGGAGAGCTCTTAACCGCAGCAAGAAATGAAATATAGTGTAACACAAGATAGATATATTTACTCAGAAACAGGGAATTACAAGCCAGAGTTTGCTCTTGGTGAATGAAATTTCAAAATGTTCTAAGTCTAGGATATTCTGGGAGGACATTATCAAGTGGTCTCTTCTTTTATTTGCTATCTATACAATATACAGTATAGTGGAGGTTACTTTGATGAACAGATGAGATTGTAAAACAGTAAAACTGGGCTGGAGACAGCTAACCGGTTTTTCATTTTTAATCACCAGGTTGAAATTGTGATGTCACTACTGGGATTGGTCTGTCCTCCACTCTTCGAAAGCATTGCTGAGCTAGAAGACTACCACCCACGCATTGCACTGAAGTGGCAACTTGGCCGAATATTTGCTCTTTTCCTTGGAAACTTGTATACCTTTCTTTTTGCATTGTTCGATGAGGTGAATCAAAAGGTAATGCTTAACTAATACAGAAATAATAAAAATCCAGAATAATATGCTACCGAAGGACAATACAATATGTTCTATGAACTGTCATGTTAAGTAATAATATAACAACATCATAATGTTCCTATTTGTTAATCACATTTTGATTTTTGTTTTAAATGTTTTCTGTTTTACGCACAAACATTTGTATACACTACAGTATTAAATCTTTAGCTCTGAGTTAGAAAGAACGCGTGTTTAGACAAATATGCAGCCTTGTTGTTTTTCACAGAACAATTAAATTTGATTAAGGTATCTTTATTGTTGGAACCGATTCTTTTTACTGCGGTTTTGACAGGAGATGCCTACATTTGGAGCTCTGTTTATTAATAGTTTCTGACTAAAAAACGAAGAAACTTAAGTTCATACTACTGGACTGAGTAACTGAGGTTCAGAGTGCAGGACTAGGAAACTGGTAGTTTGAAATGACAAGTAATAATAATAATAATTATAATAATTAATAATAATATGGCCAGCAGCCATATCACCCTGCAACTCACAACTGGCAACCCACTGAAGCTAAGCAGGTGTGAGCCTGGTCAGTACCTGGATGGGAGACCTCCTGGGAAAAACTAAGGTTGCTGCTGGAAGAGGTGTTAGTGGGGCCAGTGGGGGGCGCTCACCCTGCGGTCCATGTGGGTCCTAATGCCCCAGTATAGTGACAGGGACACTATACTGTAAACAGGCGCCGTCCTTCGGATGAGACGTAAAACCGAGGTCCTGACTCTCTGTGGTCATTAAAAATCCCAGGGCGCTTCTCGAAAAGAGTAGGGGTGTAACCCCGGTGTCCTGGCCAAATTTCCAATTGGCCCTTACTAATCATGGCCTCCTAATAATCCACATCTATTAATTGGCTACATTACTCTGCTCTCCTCCCCACTGATAGCTGATGTGTGGTGAGCGTTCTGGCGCACTATGGCTGCCGTCGCATCATCCAGGTGGATGCTGCACATTGGTGGTGGTGGAGGGGAGTCCCCATTACCTGTAAAGCGCTTTGAGTGGAGTGTCCAGAAAAGCGCTATATAAGTGTAAGCAATTATTATTATTAAATGACAAGTGATGGTTTGTTCTTTTGTATTTCAGCTAGACGAGGAGGAGTCCATAAAGAATGCCACTATCTGGGCGACAAACATGTATTACAGCAATTACACTGGAAACTCAACTGCAGTGACTCCCCCGCCCATTAACCCTGCAGATGTCATCAGAGGACCATGTTGGGAGACCACTGTTGGAATTGTAACTCCTTTTTTTCAGTGTTTTCTCTTCCTTTAGATTGTATGTTTTTATATATAAGTGTAAGGAATTATAATGATAAGATATTATAATATACAGCACCTAGACAAAAGCTTTAAGAAACAATTCCCTTATATAAAACAATTTTGCTCTTAAATATCCTTTGCTTCCTTTGTGGATGTACATGCCAAAGAGTTTTAAATATAAGGGCAGTAATGCTTTTGCCCTTTTCTCACTGGAAATCGTACCTGCATTTTCCCAAATACCTATAATTTGAGACTAAAACGCATCCCCCAATCCACCCATGACACATGGTGCTTTATTGGTGTGGTAAAGATGGGAAATTTAAAAAGTTAAATATTTTTAAAGGGTTATTTGCATGGGATGGAATATAACTGGGAGGCAAAGCTGACACTGAGTGTTTCAGCTCAGTCACTTACATGATATTGCTGCTTTAAACAACAATGGTATATTTGAACAAATATTGTATATACTGTATGACTTAAACATGGTATGTTAAAAACATACTTTGTCATTTGCAATGTTGTTTATCCTCCCATAACTCAGTGCCTATGGATATGGAAATAGCTCATTTAAATAAGTTTACTCTTATTTAAGATTGGTAAATGTATGTCAAAGTTTAGTGGAAGGACCATTTTTGAAGCTATTAATATTGGTTGGAAAGTAATACAACAACAACGACAATAATAAGACATCAAAGGATGAAAAGCAGTTCACATACAGTATAAAGGGGTATTCAGCTCATCTACCACAGGAATAGAGGACCCACACACAACAGTCATTAGGTGGCAGCAGCCACATTACTCAGAGGGGCAGGTGGACAAATGAGAATCACCAATTAAGTGGGGTCTTTAGTGTAAACTAAACTCTGCTCTTGTGAAAAATACCATGGTACTGTATGTTTAGTGACCAAGTAGTCAGGATCTTGGCTTGATGTCTTATCGGTAAGACGTCTCCTACTACACACACTGGCACCAGTTACCATACTGGGATGCAGTGTTTCAGAGATTCCAGGATGTTGCTGTAAGTGGTGTTGATGGATCAGACAACACTCTTCCCTCTGGATTAAAATTTCCAAACCAACGCCTGTTTATGATTCTAACAGAAAACACTAATTCTGTGGAGAAAATTGTTTTTGGAAGACTGTAAATGTAAAAATGAACGATTCACAAATCCATTTCTCCTTATTTCCGACAGGAGTTTGTCAAGCTCACTGTTTCTGACATACAAGTGACGTATATAACGATCTTGGTTGGAGATTTCCTAAGGGCTGTGATTGTGAGATTCCTGAATTACTGCTGGTGCTGGGACCTGGAAGCTGGCTTTGTAAGTGTTTGTTAGCTTCCTGTCATTCTGTACTGTCAATGACATCAGCAAGGTGAGATCATGTTGCCACGATAACATGCCAACGCATGACCCAGATCAGTTACAGTTACCTAGTCTGAAGACTAAGATGAGGCTAATGTATCACTCATTTTTATCAAACCAAAGTTCAGCCAACACTGTTTTAAATAAATAACATTATATTATATACTATACGTTTTTTCAGATGTTTTAAAATATTTAAAGTCTAAAAAAACATTTTATTACACATAATCAAATAATTGGTCAAATTGTTCACTTTATTTTCACTTGTTCTTTCTTGTTTAAAATAAAAATATATATATATATATTTCTGCTGTGATTACTTTGTAAATTGCTTATCTTCCTCAGCCATCTTATGGAGAGTTTGATATAAGTGGGAATGTGTTGGGGCTCGTCTTCAACCAAGGAATGATCTGGTAAGAATAGACTTGGAGATATTTACCTCTCTTATGAACTCTGTGGCTCTGTGACTTCACACACTGCATTGAAAAAATAACAGTCTTCTTGTCATGCTTTGGTTATATGATTGTGCAACTGCAAAACAGTTCTTCTGTGGAGTCAATCTTAAAGTATCAAATTGATTTAATGACCTCTGCCAGCACATGAGTTTTGACAGGATGATTGATCATCAGTTGACAAAATAAAATGCCTCTTGCTATATTCTAAATAAACTCTTTCTCAAGTAATTTTGAAAAATATATTTGTAGTTTCTGTCTGCGACAGGTTTGAAAACATTTTCTTGCATTACAAAGTGTCTTGAAACTAGATGCTTTCTTGTTTTGTAGACATATGTAAATATCAACACAATTAAACGGATAAAGTAAAAAACTTGTAAACGAGGTTTGACTTGTTTAAAAGTAAAAATAATAGTTAATAGTTAAATAGTTAAATTAGTGATCCATTAAGGGTACTAAACAAGCTGATAAAATGTTTTATTGAACCACTCAACATGTACTATCACCAGCCTTTTTTTGTTATATCAGCTTTATATCTAAGATGGTGTTTTCTATAAAATTCCATGTAAGAAACTAAGAAAAACTAATTAAAATATACATGTCAATATGAAATACTGACAGACAACTTTTATATCTTGGTTTGTGAATGCAATGAAAAACATGCTTCTTCAGGAAAAACAATAAAGGAAAAATTAAGTTGTTTGTGGTTCCAGAATTGTGATATGCTAAACAGAAGTGCTGCAAAAAAAAACTTCCTTTTGAATACACAAAAGAGTACAAATCGGTTAACAATCATGTGTGAACTTCCTTGCACATTTTGAAAAAGTCCCTCAAGGAATTAGCTGATCCAGATAAATCATTTGCATCCTCTTATGGAATCAGAAACAGTTGATTTCTGCTTTCATTCTGTTTTTATTTATGTTTTTCAGGATGGGAGCCTTCTATGCCCCAGGACTTGTTGGAATCAATGTGCTCCGACTGTTAACTTCCATGTACTACCAATGCTGGGCTGTTATGAGCTGTAATGTTCCTCATGAACGAGTCTTTAAGGCATCGAAGTCTAATAATTTTTACATGGGACTATTGTTGCTAATTTTATTCCTAAGTTTGCTACCAGTGGTTTACACGATAATGACCTTGCCACCGTCATTTGACTGTGGACCTTTCAGGTAAGAGATGCAAACAGTACTGTATCTACAGTCTGCAGAAAGACCCCATGTTAGCAGTTGAATACTTGGGTGTCCTTATCATACCAGGGCTCTGTATTACTTATAATAAACCGGACTTTTTGCTTTAAAAAATATGACATTTGTTTGTGAAATTTATCCAAAAACAATATAATAAAAAGAATCTTGCATGATATTCAAGCTCATTTGGAAGCAGGTGTAGGCAACACTAGTTCTCCAGTTACAGGTTTCTGCAGGTTTTAAAGATATTTTCCACTTAGCATGTAAATAAGACCTGGAAAATACGGCTGTTTTTTTTTCTTATCCATTTAATTGGTTCAATTAAATCCTCAATGTCTTATGCGGAATGAAAACTAAAAATACAATGCATCAAATGCTGTCTGTCAAAAAGTAAACACTAATTTTCCCAGGCTCCAACTCTTTTCATATTGTGCGACTTCAAACGAACTCAATGTATTGGACATGTATGGACATCTTTATATATATTCTAACACATATGCAAGAGCCTCTCTCCTCTATACTACATTTATGGTAACTGAGAGAGGTGGTCTAGCATTAGAGAGATTGGGTAGGGAGTATTAGAGGATAATGCACTTTTGTATATTCCTGTTTGTTCTCAGGAAATGTTTTTTTTTAACAAATTATAACTTGAAACCTTTACTGAACTGCAATATCACTTCTTACAACCCTACAGTTATTCAAAAGTTATTACTTTTCTGAGGAGTGTATTGTCCCAATTTTCACAATTTTACGGATGCTAATTTATAGTTCTCTGAAAGGAAGCCTGAGTTAATTTGCAATGCTGCCTTCATTAGTATGGGCTACCGGGGGGATACTTTGTACAATAAACTATTCACTTCTTTATTCACAAACAGTGGGAAGAAAAAAATGTTTGATGTGATTACGGATACTATTGAATTAGACTTCCCTGCTTTCATGGGTAAGCTCTTCAGCTATGCAGCCAACCCAGGACTGATAATCCCTGCTGTTTTGCTCATGGTGTAAGTACAGGAGATTCATTCTACCTTCTTCAACAGCAAAATAATCCGAGCAACAAAAAGACGTTATTGGATATGGAGGCTTGCTTTAGCTTATTTACTGTTTATTGTGAGGTCTCTTGAAAGTATTGTAGAAGAGTAACATTATTACAAAATGTTCTAAAAAGATATTGAATATCATTAATAATAAAAAAGTGTGTTTATCTATTTGAAGTGCATAGGCACTTTATTGTTGAGTCCTGTTTCCCAGTGTTGTTCCCTCAAACCTATGAGGAAGAAAATATCAGTCTTGCCCATCTTGTCTGTTTTTCTTCCTATATAACCAAGTATTTGCAAAGTTAATTTACTGGCAAGTCGAATCAGAGTTACTGTGTTTAATATAAATAGTAGCCTATTTTAAGAAACAACCACAACAACAACAATCCCAGACGGAAAATAAAGCAACAAAAAATAAATACAACATGTAACTTATAACTATCCATTGCTCATGATGAGAGTGAATTTGTCATCATTCCTTAGACAAAAAAGAGAAACTCTGCATCTGTCTTGATACTTAGTCAGCCCCACATAAAAAGCCCTATGTTTGTTATCCCATGTGATTTAATCTTTGAAATAATCTAATCATAATAACTGTTTTTTCACTTGGTAGGCATTAATAAATTGAACTCTGTATTCTCATTCACAGACTGGCTATTTATTATTTGAATTCTGTTTCAAAAGCATATCAGAATTCGAATATTGAGCTTAAAAAGAAGATGCAAATGGTATGTATCCTGTGTTGCTGAAAATGTTGTGTGTCAATCTGAAAATTATCCTACCACTTTATGGAATAAATATTTATTTTTTAACTTCTGGATATTTATTGTGTATCTTAAATAGCAAAGAGATGAAGAGAAGAACAGAAGGAACAACAAAGACAGTACTAATTCAGTAATGAAAGATCTGGAAGACCTGTTACCCAATAAGTCTATGATTGCAAATAAAGCACCGGCTAACAGTGCGATAGGTGAGTGCTACTAAAATAAAGTATAATTTAATTTGTGTATAGAAATAATTTTAAAATTTGTATTTACTGCATCATAAAAGAGTTGTTACAAGAATCTAAATATCCTGCCAATGGCTAGATTTCACTAAGTTAACTTTCTTTTTACTTTATAATTTTTAAAGACATGCACAGCATACAAGGTGGATGTCAGAACTTTGACGTTTTTGTTTATTAAGCACAAAATGTGCACAATTATTCTTAATCGTTTGGGGCTTTAATCACCAGTACGAAAACAACATAAATCAACAGATTCTGGCTCTTACTAGATTGGCTCAGCCCATGACAGTGGTCTTTCCGAGTACAGGGAAACATTCAAAAAGCAGAACATTCCAGAATATAATATATCATTTTTCACTGTGCTCTTTTCTCAGAGCTTTTCATATTCCCAGCTAACAGCCTGTGGAGCTGCTTTATTGAGCCCTCTCAGTTTTAATGTTTTTCATTAAAAATATGCCAAAACAATTACTTCTGAAATTTTCCATAATCATGTTTATTTTGCTCTATTTCATATAAATATTTTAAAATATCCACTGCTTTTGCTAAAGCTGTCACATCTCTGCCTACATCTCTGCATAATCCTTTACATTTGTTTCATCTCCAAAAACTCCCTGTCTCTAAAATTATTGAAGAGCCAACAACAATCTGAAAGCACCATAGCAGAGCACTCTGGTTAAACCCTTAAAACCAGGTTAAATCCTATAGCCTAAGTAACAAGCCTGGAAATTACAGGTGGATGGGCTTTAGGTCAGATCGGTCATCTTTGTAGCACCACACAGCAGCACATCTGGGAATTGCGTGACATCTTCGAGCTTGCAGGTTTGAGAGCACAGAGACTGACAATTCTAGCTCTCCCATAAAGCACTGTGGAACCTGTGTCAGGTGGAGCCAACTCACGTCAGTTTCATAGGGAAGCTCATTCTGGTCATACCTTACCTTACGACTGCAATGACTCACCGTCTCCTTTTTTGTTTTTGTTTCCTGAAGATAACAAGAAAGACCAAGGAAAGTCTCAGAAAGTGACAGGCAGACCAGGAGCAGCGGCCCCTAAGGGAGCTGGCGTGAACTTACAAAAGGAGGTGTCTCTTGCAGCTCCAAACCCACGCATAGCCGTTACAAGGCCGCCCGGTCCCCGGCCTCCTAGACCTCTTCCTGGAAATCCTCGACTCGCTCCCCCCGGGCCATATGGCAGAGGCCCCCCACCACCGAGAATGGGCAGAGGCCAGCCCAGAAGGCAATAACTAGACCAGTGCTGCTCACGGGGGTTTAAGAGCTGTTTTCTAATTGTGTATTTCACACAGCTTTCAGATATGATCCTACTAAATTCTCCTGCATCTCCACACAAGTGAACGTCAGGGCCTTCCTTCCCCTGTGTGGAATGTTAAACGATTTCTTTTAGAAAGAAAACTGATCCCATTGTCACCACGGAAGCTTTGATATTTGCGCACTGTATACAGTACCTAAATTCTTCTCAGTGTCTGGTTGTTTTCAGTAACTCAGAGGACTAAGAAGTAAAAGATTTGAATTTGGAGTTGTAAAGGAAAAAAAAATGTGGAAGTAACAACTTAAACAACAACAACAATGCTCAGTCTTTTTCAATCAGTAACCTTACTTATGTGTTATGATATGGCTTCATAGTTTTAAAACACATCATGTAGGAAATAGAATGATTTGTAACAGGTAGTTCTCAAATATTTTTTCAAACACATACATTTAATTTATTACAGCATTGGGACATAATAAATAATTCAGAACTAAAGGTGTAAAGAAGATGTTCAAAATCATAGTGTTATGAATCATAGCATAAATCAGGAGGATGTACAGACTAACATGGATTTGATGTACAGACTAACATGGATTTTTCATATGTAATATTAAAAGGTGATATCCTGATGAACACTTGTGATATTCTGGTGAAAACATCATTACGTTTTTTTTCTTTGATATTGTATATTCAACATTGCCTAAGATTATATTGTATACTGCACTTCTGCACTCAGTTATGTTTCTCTTTGGTTACTCTTTGGTTACTCTTAGTAGTCTTTTTTTACTGTATGTGAATTTTAACAGTCATGTCTCCAAATGTATCTTAAAAGCTTGGAAAATGATCTCTATAGAGAACCTCAAAGGGTTTTGAAGACACCCTTAGATAATTATATCCTGTTTTGAGAATCAGAGGTACAGTAATATTACAGGAGGAATTTCAGAAATATAAAAAGTTAAATTTCTGCCTTTCTCCATGCTTATAAAGCAATCAAGACAGTCTCCATGACTATAAATTGCAGCTTTCAAATGAAAAACATTTTTCAGGATATGACTACCACTATGTATAATGATATCCTTCTGTGTCATTTATTAAATTAAAATACACATTTTGTTGCATTTAAAAATTTTGTTTCCAACTTTATGTTTGGAGGCAGGACAAACTCATTTGCAGCCCACCGAGTCATATTTAAATACTTGCTTGAGAATGAATTAATTATTTGACAGATAAATGCAGGTGAAAGATTTAGTTTATTTGCACACAGTAAACATTGAGATAATGCAATTATATTACAGTACAGCAGAGAACCAACAGTATTCTAGGAACAATAGACTCCAAGAAAGAACCGAAATATTCTTCATTAGGTGCACCCACTGCCTAAGCCCACAACATACACTTAATCAGTGTCTCACTCAAAGAACAAAGGAAAAGGTTGGCCATAGCTGTCTTGCAACACATAAAAAGACTCATCAGCCACAGACACAGGGACGGGCAGATTTTCAGGGAAACACAGGACACACTGGGATAACACAAAGGGAGAACAAACAACAAGAATGCAAACAAAACTTTGTATGGTGGTATTGTTGCATCCTAGTGACCCTAGTATCCAGAGTCTCCAAATAAACATGCAGTTAACACATTCCCATTGTTCATAGTGATGTTGCAGCCTCTGTTTCTCAAGGGCTAGACAGTTCTATACTATATTCAGAGTGGGCAACTAATGGCACACATATTGTTGCACGTTTTTATTGTCTTTAGGTTGTCATTCACTCTAGTTCTTTACCTTTTGCCAGTGGATCAAGTAATTCACAACTACTTCCCCTTTTGGAATTTAATTTCATTTATGGCAAGCCAAATTATTATTTAGAGGTATCTTAAAATCATTTAGAGATATCTGAATTAATTTAGACATTTCAAATATCAAGCTACACTTGAGTCACAAGCACATGGTCTGCCAGGACATGTTGTAACTGGTTGGACACAAAAATCAGAATCAAACATTGATCATGGGCAAATGAAAAAATTATAAACAAATGGCATGATGCCCACAAGTATTGTAGAACCCCTAGATGTGTGCCGAGATTCATAAAATGATTTTTTATAGATTCCTTAAGAAAAAAGATAGTACAGACCTCTAGGAGAGAGTCTTGTGTGTTTCAAGAGAATGAAAGAGAATCCCAATGCTTACAAATTTGGGAACCTGGAAACCATGATGATATTTGCAGTTGGCAAGTGATTTCATTGGCTCTGTTCTTTACATATTTTATGTGTTTATAATAAGGATTGCTTTTTTGCACAAAGTGGAAGTACACAATCAAAATGAACGAAATTAACCAACAAATAATTAAATACTGTGATTTATCTCAAAATATCTTTCTACCTCTATTTTGCCTGTGAACTGGAAGTTTTTTCAAGCTGTCTCAGAATAATTTAGCAGTATCTCAAATGAGCAGGAAGTCATTTTAAAAATAGATTGTTATGAATTAAAATAACATGAATAATTTAAAAGGAAGCCATCTGAGCATTGAGACAGAGAGAGAGATGTGTCTATATTATTTATTTGGAGTAAAAGGGTTTAATTCTGAGATCTATCAATATCAGTTCTAGATATCTTAAATGTTCTTAAAAGATTTCCGAAATCTATGTAAAACAACATCATTTAAATTATATTTTGAAATGCATTTCTGTATATATCTCGATGATAAATTGGGTTGCCATAATTGTTTGATCCTAGTTTGGACTGATACGCTTGAACTGTACTGTCAAAAGCCAAATACATCTGGTTCTTTTCTGTAGGCTTTGTATAGTCAAAGCATTGCAAATAATAATAATGAATCACATTCACTGTTGAAGCTACTACAATGAAGCCATTGGTGCAATACTGTATGTTGGCATGCTTTGTCTTCTTACACTGTGACCTTACTTAGGAATTCTTCTGTGGAATTTTGATTGTAATAGTCTTTATCTCAGTGTACTCTTGAAGACCATATTCTCCCCTATAGAAGGAAACGAAAAACACAATATGTTAATGGTTTTAAATAATACAAGTACAGACTTTTTGCTCTGAAAAAACTGAAATTTGAAATCATATATTGGTGTACCTTCTCTTGATATACGTAGTGGTTAAAAAGTACCTTTAAAAACTCCTGGTATGAAGTAATGGTGGGATGGGCATTATATCTTTGGGTTGGGAAGTGCATGTGCATGAAAGCAAAATTAAGTCATAGACCCTCAAGCACAGTGGAGAAAAAAGTAATCTGTATTATAATGGGACTCAAAGTGTTTAACTGTGGCTGGCTGGCCTAAGAAGAGATGGTAAAATCAACTAACCTGCCACTAGAGGCTGCCAAACATTGGTTGTCACTTATTTATTAGATTGTTGGTGATGGGTAAAAAATCTTACATTTTTAGATGCAATTTAATTAGTGTGGCATTGCATGGTGCTGGCAGTGGTTAGGGTTTTGTAGAAGAAGCAGACTGGAAAGCCTGTGAAGGGTCTGTCTGTGAAATTCCGAAATAAAGACTCCTGAATTATGAAATGTCCTGCCATTGTGAGTTTGTTTGTGTAGAGATCCCTGGAACCTCTCTAACCAAGTTTGAAGTATGTCACAAACATACAGTATATCCAGTATAACTAACATGTGTTCTAAAACAAATGCACAACACAATGTAATATTTGTGACTCATGATTTAGAGTCAAATGTCTTAGTGAGGTCTGAGAATGATTGCTATGTAAAGGGGTTGATGTTGCTCTCAACATTTTTCTTGTAATTGCCAAACTGTAAAAATCATGTCACACTGGGATTCTGGGAGAAACTCTACAGCAAGGAGAATGAGAGGAAAATTCAGGAGAACTTTTGCAAGATTTTGCCTGTGATTAACAGCAGAGACGCCTCTAGAATTCCCACAGTAGGATTGTTTGCTTTCTTCAAAATAAGAGCATTAAAATCCATCAGGATTACCATCCAGATCTGTAAGATGAAGGTGTGGAGGTATAGTTCCTCTCCACTGTACGTAAAAACGTCAGTGGGAATTCCAGCACCTCCTGCTAGTTTGTTGTTGTCCCAATAAAAGTTATCTTTCCAAGCTCATCTCTGATTGGGGCTGTGGGTTATAATTGAATACATTGTTGGTTATAGTGAATCCTTGATTGACCAGATCTTCCAGATTTATTCTTCCAATGTGTTTAGATAGACTCTCTTTTCTTGAACAGCCTTCTCCCTTACATAGGGCTCTAAGGGGCTAGTCCTTGGGTACATGGACTGTAAAGTGTCTTTGTGACTATGAAGATTTTTTATTTTTCGGATATTGCTTATGTAATTCTTATTAATCCCTTACCTACATTAGCTAATCCAAAATAACTATCATAATACGCATGTGGTGATCCTCTGTAAAGGATTCCTAATAGAGCCCCTTGAATTTCATTGAAGAGTGAAATAAGAGTTCAGCCGAATATTTTCAGTATTTCTGAGCACCATTTTTAAATTGTTTTAGGTAATTTAATTGTTGCATTATAAAAATAATTTTATTTTATTTATTTATTTGATGGTATTTTAATACATTTTTAAATAACTATTATTTCCCAGATGAAATTGTACATCACATTTTATTATGTGAAATTTGGGAATATAGAAGAGATATGCTCCATATACAGTATCTGCTGTAGGAAAGAAGTGATGGTATGGCATATTATCATATATATAGTTTATATGTCTTTTGTATACCATTGTGGATGTGGAAAACATGTTTGTGGAAACAAGTCAGTGTTGCTTAATATGCTCCATAGCTTACTAGGGAAGCATTACAATATGTATTGAAACTTATGCAACAAGCTTTCACATCTCATTTTCTCTCCATTTTGATAAAATTATTTTAAAAGGATATACATTTTTAGTGACTGCTCAGGAGACTGAAATGGAAATTACAGATAGACTTCAGAAAGTGAACTTCTGTGAACTTAAGTGTTGTCAAACCATCTGGAGACCTATTGTATATAATCAAAGTAGTACACCATAACAAGGCAGGCTTTATTAAAAGCTGTCTTGCATCTGATAATGTTTGCTGCCTCTTTCACATTATACACACTGCTACCCCTTGAAGTACTCTTTCACAGGAGAAAGTTTTTCATCAGCTTGAGTGGGGATATTCATGGTCAGTGTTAGATTGTATGAGTTTGAGATCAGGTTTCCTTGATATGATTAAAGCTCTACACACTAATCCTACACCAAAAGAGCTAACAGAAAACAGGTGTTTGCCTTAGTTTGTTATTTCTGAGGGCACTAGCTAAACATTTCCTCTCCACTCCACATCTATTCCTGTGTTTCTATTAAAAATAATCAATATTGCACATTAGTATATGTTGATAAAGTACTCTTAGATGTAGACATTTTTCCTGTTACTGTTGCTTCTGTTAACAGCATCATCTCTTAATAGATTTTCCCTATCAATCCTTCATCTGTTAACAACATTCCCACTGTAGTGCAGCTGATTTTCAGAATGGACAATAATATATTATATCCCTAACAACTCTGGGCCAAAACTACAACCATGGAGACTTAAGTTATTGAACTCTGGTACACTGATATGCATTAATAGCATAATGTTGTAAAACTAAGTGTAACTATATTATAATTTCAATGCACTAATGGGACGTAAAATCAGCATTATCTATCATGTTCTAACCCCTTTATCCAATGCAGAGTGGCAGGGGATCCATTGTACAAATTTGCATTAATGTAGCTAACATTTTAAATGGATAAAGCTAGGCTACCTTTAATTTCTGTTGCTGCTTAAACTTTTAAAATACTTTAGAATCATATTTAGTTCCAACAGAAGGGTAGAGACCGTGTACTAACGTCAAACTCTGGAGTATGACAAGTCTGCAGGGAACTGGTTTCCCTTCCTTTGTCTTGCAATTACAGACAGTTGGGTATAATCCTGACTTCTGTATCTTGGTGTCCATTTGAAGAAAGTCTAGCCCCTCCATATAGCCTTCAAGATTGAATACATACTAGTGTTCCCTTCAGACCAAGTTTTTGGTCTTGTCTCTACATGCTTAATTGCAGTATAAAGACTCAAGAAATCCAAGAATCTGTGGCAAACATTTTTGCAGATATTTTCAATTAGAATGCTCTCTATTTCTTCCTGGCCTTGTGAACTTAATAGGAGTTAGCTATGTCTTCTTTCTATACGTGAGCAGTCTAACAGTACCATTCCCTGGGGTTTTAGGTTGTCTAAAAACCTAATACTGTACATAATCTGTTTGGTAAAACAATAGGACAGGTTTCCATCCCAAAGTTTTAGAGGCTTTATATAAGCCTTTATTAGCTGTCTCTAATTGAAATCTATTTGGAATAGGGATTTGAATATTACATTTGAACAAATTTCCTCAGCCAGTCTTGATTGCAGTATTGATTGAGCTTCCAAACAATCGAAATCCTCAAAATTCTTAAAACTTGTCCCTACTAGTATACTCTAGGCTGCAAAGGAACAAGTAATAGGTTTATTCCATGCTGAAAAGAGAAGAAAAAGGCTTTGAAGGCTCCACGGCTGAAACGTTGTGTTTTCTTTCTTCTCTTTTCAGCATGGAATACACCTATTACTTGTTACTCTGTCTGTAGGACTCTAAAGACACCTTCATACACATGTTTTAGGAGTGTCCAGATGTGTTTTTTGCACAGGTCTTCCGTGTGTGTATTCTAGACAGAAATATTTCTTGCTAGAATCTGGTGCTGTTGTTAAATGATGACTCAAATTTTGATGACTAAGAACAACTAAGATGATTTTGCTGGCTGACCACACTACAGGTAGAGAGCTGTTCCTTTTCCCATACCATTTGATCTTGGTCTTTCTAAACATTATATGGAGGTGGATGTTTCCACCCAGTCTCATGGTGGGTGAAAGGGCAGTAGAGAAATGAAATACTCTGGAATGGAACCTTGAAGTCTGTATCACATTATATTTTACGACATTTTTGTGATTTCACTTTTGAGTCTTTTGATGAGAGAGGTAGGTGTGGGCTGAGTTTCTTTTGCATTCAGTATATTCATGTAATGCATACTGCTAAAATCAGTTTTTTTAATTGTTGTGTTCGCTATCCATGAATATTTCTCTTTTTTGTGTATGTGTTAACCGAACACTGTTTTAGTTAACTGCAAGTAAGTGGCATGAGTAAGGCTGCTTTTCACCCAAGCGGGTGAACGTCAGTTTAAAGTGAGTATAACGGCAAATGTCGCACTGTGGTGGAGTTCAGCAGCTTGACTTATCACTCTTTGTAAATTTACGGATCTACAGAAACCTAAATAAATGTGTTGTGCCTGAGAGGACACGTATTCTTCATTCCTGAAGTGCACTATTCACATGAAAAGTGAAGTTTAATTGAATGAAATCATACATCAGTGTGGATGAATAGGTCCTCTCCCATACTCCCAAGATAATGCTTTGGGATCCTAAAAGGGATCCCCTTTTAGATTGGGATCGAATCTAAAAATCCAAGGAATTATTACTAAAAATAAACATTCCATAGAACGGATAGCTACTGTAGATGGCCCAAGTGCATCAACAGAATTAATGTCTACGTCTTGTGAATTGTGAGACAGAACTTCCAAAAACATCAATATTGTCTCTTTTAAAAGATTGGTGATTGCCCAGGTGGTCAGTTTACTGTTAGATGTCCCAGTAAGAATGTACAAATTCTCAAATTATTAGGCATCATGATCAGAAAATTAACCCAGCCCAGGCAAACTACAAAGTCAATTGGCAAAACAGGGATATGTCCAGATTCACAAATATGTGAAATGTCTAGGAACGCTGAATAATATATTTTCAATCAATGGATGAAAAGAAAGATGTAGAATAAGAATACCTTTCGACATTAATAATGGTACTCACATTTCTCTTCCATTCCCAGACATTTTAAAACCTCCAAAAGGACTCTGAGAACTCATTGCGTTGTAGCAGTTAACCCTGTGAATGTAGAATACAATCATAATGTAAATAATTGTAAAGCAGTGCATAGCTGACTGTATCTTTACTACATATACAGGCTATATGTATCTTGCATACTTTAAACATACAGAGATCTTTTTTCTGCTATTTCTTTTGCCACTGTGATGTTGCACCTCTCACAAAATTGTATTTCCTTTTTCAGTCTTTCATAATCATATATATGTATACCATATTCCGTACCTTTTTGTGTTTTCTTGCATTGTTTTTGCAATCACGGTCGATTTTTTTTACTATTTCTACAGTACACACTGCCCAACACTTTTTGCTCAATTTCTCAAAGGAATTGTGATATATTTTAATTATTTTACACTACATAATATAATAGCCTATTGACTGATGTACCTGTCAGGCCTGAATTTCACTGCATATTAAGATACCACTAGTGCACACTTACCATACGGTGTGTCATTAAATAGAGCCATTGTATGTCACTATATATATATAAATTCTTCAATCAATAAAGAAAGTAAAAATAACAAAACAAACATAAATATAGCTTTAACATAGCTTTTTTCATGGCAGCTAATAGTTTAACATCGGCACCTTTCTTGTCATGTACATAATTGCTCACAGGATTCATTCATTCAACCAGTTTAAGTGTAAAAACCGATGTCTTTGGAGCCATCATAAAGTGTAGACTGTTCTATGGTGTTCACTTGCTAAAGATCAATCGGACTAGATTTTCTAAATAGCCCTGAGTTGATTTATCACAGTGATGGAAATAAGAAAACATTACTTCAGATGCTGGGGACCAACTGGTTAATTGCCACGCAGGAATCAAGCTGTTCGAATGTGACAGCATGTTTGTTGTCGAGTACTTGAGAGATATGCAATTATGAAGTGGCAAGAGAACAGTCTCGGGGCTGCGATGTGTATTAAACATGGCATTCAGAAACAGGAGCTGCTTATGTTGTAAAGATCCCTGTGGGATCGTGGGCACACTGAAGCAAGTTTTCTCTTGCCCTGGTAACACATTAAAAATCAATAATCCACGGTGCCTCACTTGGGGTTCTTTCAGTTTGTTTTCTTTATTGAGTTTGAATATTATGGCAGCACAGGCAGATGTTGACCATCTTATAGCTTCAGGTCTTAAACAGCTGTTCTTGTGCCAAATTTCAGGAAAATTAAAAACAAAAGGAAAAAACTTCTAAAGAAAAACACATTGTATAACAAGTGTTGAGCAATCAGGATTTTCAGTTTGTTATAATTTTTCTTTTCATGAAATCGGAAAGAGGAAAATATTTCTCCAAGTGCTCCAAGAACATGAATGGGGAAGAATGCTGCTATCACTATTTTGTCTAATAAATGACTGTTTTAACTGAATACAATAATATTAGCACTTTATTTGAATGGGGCCTTCAAAATTGTATGTGTTTGAATATACTGTATTTTTGTATTTTCGTTTTTGGGAAAACAAATAACCCTTACATTAAGTTCTTCACAAATTATGCCTGAAGGCTATTTTTAGACAAACAGGTCTACAGGTGCTGTTAGGGTGGTTAGAAAAGCTGAATACATGTTCTATACATCCAAACCTTTCTTGAAGGAACCGGGTCCAGCTGTTATTGCAGCTTGAGATAAAGAGATGCAAGCTTTTTCAGCACATGGGAAGCAAGGGGCACATTGTAATACTCGATAGTGCTGGTTTAGTATTATTAACCTTGACAGATAGAGAGATCAGTTCTGCCAATTTTAACCATGGCATCCCGAACTGTGTTGATCATGAAGAACCTCTACTTGAGGCCGATAACATGACTACTGATGTTTTGAATGTAGTACTCAAAACTTGCATTTTTCTATTAATTTTTTTTAATCCATGACTTTGTGCACACTATTTTAAAAACGTAAAGCACAATAAAACACTGCCACAGTATGATAAAATTACTTTCCTACCAAACAGTCCCGGCTTGCAGGGCTGATGCAATATAGAGTGCTTTGTTCATGTCCCGGGTAAAGACACCAGCTACCAGACCATAATGGGTGTTGTTAGCTCTCTTGATAACTTCATCCATGGTTTTAAACTTCATAATTTGTTGGACTGGTCCGAAAATCTAAAACGTAATTGGAAGAATACAATCAGAACAAGGACTTGGACCCAGTCTAAACTTGCAATCATTGCAAAGTTTGCCAACATAATGCTAATGAAACCTAATAATAATAGAAGAATCACGCAGCAGATAACAAAAGACATACAAAACTCCACCCACATGGAGCTATACAGGTCATAATCCAATCCTACGGTGACCAATACTTTCAATCCAATTCCTTTTAAAATGATCGATTAAGTTACATCATTAACTGGTTACATATAAATAAACTGATTGTAAGATTGTATTTGTGTTAATGCATAGTGAAGTGTATTTATTTACCTCTTCTTTGGCAATGCGCATGTCATCAGTTACATCAGAAAAAACAGTTGGCTGAATGAAAAAGCCTTTCTCTCCCCAGAACGATCCACCACATTCTAAATTGGCTCCCTCCTTCTTCCCACTTTCAATCAGATCCAGGATTTTTTCAAACTGCTTTTTGTCAATCTAAAAACAACAAAATTCAGCCTTGTTTTTTTTTACCACTTCCTCCTTCTAAAATTGGCCTTGTGATTTTTATATCCATCTGTCCACTATATTCAGTCAGCTAAAATTATTCTTTGCAAAAAACAAGAATATCTGGACACTAGAAAAGTATTATGTGTAAATGACAGAAAACTAATATACCATATACATATACTACATACTATAAACTGATATAATATATACAATTATTATTACAATTATTCTGAATTTTTTGTCATATTTAATACTGATAGTTTTATAGTTTTTAATTTTAAAATTATTTAGGGAACAAATGAATGTATACTTCCATTTTATCATGCTAAAACCAGTTACATTGTATGAACAACTTTGAAATCGTTTGTGTATACAGTATGTGTCTGTATTTAATCTGCCAATGGAAATAACTGCGGATAACTCTACATGTTACCCATGGATGTGTGCAATCACATTCTGTTATTTGTCCTCCTGTCTTGTTTTTCATAATGTATATGAGATGAAGGGAACTCATAAAATAGAATCTTCACCTACATCCTCTGCAGATAAGAAGAAACCTAAACAAGTTGTGCCACATGAACTAGTTAAAATGGGCAATCCGTTTATGCTGTCAACTAAAACTGAAATGGTGGCAGTGAGTTCATGGATGGCCAAGGTAGGTGTGACTTTAAACTCCCAGACAACTTCTGTTCAGCAACTCTGGAGCTGGAACCAGGTGAACAATAGGAATAGAACCCAGAGAGTTTGCAGCAGCTAGAAGACCACTTCCACTGTAATAACATCAAGTCTTCCAAAGAAAACCTAGTAAAGTGTTCTGGTTAGATTCTTGGAAGAAAAATAATCCATTTATGATTTACAGCTTTAGCACAGTGGATCTGGGCATGGAGAGAGCACACAGAATTTATGGAAACTGCTGTTCTGGAAGTCACAACAAGCCCTGTGATTATTTTTTCCACTACAGATAATTGCTTCTGAAATCAGAGAATTTGGCTCTGTTTGGATAGATGATGGCTTTAAACTCCATTGTATTGTCTAGCAACCGCCCAGATGAGATACAATAATTGTTGTTTTGTGAGTAAAAAGGTGGCTGGTATCAAAAGATGGCAAAAGACCTCCATGCTGGAGGATATAGTCTACTTAATTTTGGTCAAATTAAACAGAGGAGTTCATTAGATCTGTCGGACTCATCTCATCAGACATGATGGAATAACATCTTTTTTCTAGGAGACTAATATTTTCTGTATAATTTGTTAGAATTGCGCATGTGGGTAATATCAAACTCAGGTTTCTTTTTGTGTTATATTTGCTTATTATGATGGGACTTTTGGGTGCTTAGGGTGGTGTCAGATGAAGTATTTTTACATTACAGCAGTGTTCACTGAAAATAGCAATATCATTGACCTTTTTTCTACATTTATTTCTTCATCCAAACTGACACTAACCTCTTTACATTTATTTTCTGGTACTGTTTCACTACTCATTTTCTTCATAATATTCCCGAAATAAAGAAGGTTTTTCTAGTGGTTTGGAAGTCTGGTATTTTTCATTTCTCTTTCTTTGTTGGCAAATAGCAGTTCATGTGAATAAATGTAACCCTGCTATCTTTTTTGCAACAATTATGAGCAGGGTGGGGACATTGCTATATGTACGTTGTGTTGTACTGGAATAAATGTTATAGTTCTGACATTGTTGTGACAAGAGGAGGGATTCCCAGTTGGAATTCCCTCCTTTTCCCTTAGGGTTGAGGCTTTCTGCTTCCAATGTTGATTGGGTTGGTAATGAAAGGTTCATGGTTGTTAGCAAGCAAGGCTATGAACTACATTACTGTCTTTGTTATTCTGCTCCTGCACTTTGTTTGGCAATGTCTATGTATATTTTATGCATTCTTCAATTCATGACATTATTTATTGAAGCTGATATAGATGTAGATTTATGATACTCCCTTTGGCCTATATTCTCCTACCAGATATAGAGCCTGAGTTCTTTTTCTATGTCTACTTTTCCAGAAAAAAATATTTTTTACTCATTCCTGGTGGCCTTGCTAAAGGATGATTTCCATTTTGGTTTTTCACAGGATCAAGATCAGATCTGGTTGGCTGGCTTCAGTGCAACTAAAAAGATGCCTCTTTATATATGGTGTCAAGGGGAGGATGTAGGCATGGGATGTATGGGACTAATAATAATCAATTTGAGCCTTTTTTGTACTCCATTACTGGGCATGATAGCTATGTAGCAAACAGAGAAAAGTTGTCTGGTTTTCGAATTTAGAAGTACCCATTTTTTCTAATGTTAGAATGGTTTTGATATCACAATGTGTTATTAATGCTTAAGAAACAAAAAGTTATTTTTGAACACAGACTGCCCGCAGAACGGAGTATGCAATGAATATTTGGAATGATGGAAAGTAAAGGAGAGATACACCCCTAGCACAGTTATAAATTAAAAAAATATGACAAATGTTTTATATCATTTTTTCACATTTAAAATAAGAAATGTTCTATCTTAACTCACACAGAATACGCACAGCCTTTTGCTGTCAATGCAGATGAACGACTTCAAAAACAAATACTAGGAATGTCAGACATTTGGGAGCGATGAAGGTTAGAAAAGCTGAAAGGTACTACCTGTGGCCCCTGATCTACTCCAGGGACTAAAGGGTTTCCCAGAACACGTTTTTTGGCTCTCTCCACACTCTTACGTACAAATTCTTCATAAATCGACTCCTCTACAAATACTCTGGATCCAGCTAGGCAGCACTGGCCCTGATTGAAAAACAGACCATGGTGTGCTTGTTCAACCGCGTGGTCCACTGCATTAACAGAAAACAAAACACGTCTTAAAACGACTCTAACAAAACCTTTCTTTCTTAGTTTGATCCCACACTTCAGCAGCCTGAAAAGCAAGCATCTAGTGTCTTTCCACACAAGATCATGTGTTACATGGTGTGCATAAGATACACTCTCTAAGTGACAATATTAACTTAGTACTATTAATCATAGTAAATATAGCAATTATTGAGGGTGAAACCAATATGTTTTCAACTAATATAAGACATCAAATGACATGTGAAAGACATTTGGTGTACTATGGCATTCTATAATAACCATGACCCTATGTAAACTCTGTAAGGAGCTCTAACAAGATAAGAACATTCTTCAAGTTCAAAGGTCTTACATAGTAAACACATGAGCCTGATCAAGATCAGTGTAAAGTAACATTGTGCCAGATAAATAATTTTACTGGTTTTAAAGAAGAAGATTTTTGAAAATCCCACAGATTAAAAAAAACTCATACTGTATATGACCCTAAATCATCTGACCTATTGGTGTAATTTTTAAACTCTGACTCAACTCACCCTTGCTTTCACAATTAAGCCAAATTGAATGTGTTTTTGTACAGGGCGTGTATTTTACAGACATTTAAAAGTTCTGGTAGAAACAAATCTAGATATTAACAATAAGCAAAATTAATAACAAGCACACCAACAACTTACAGTCAGCATCTGCAAACACAATGTTAGGATTTTTGCCTCCCAGTTCCAGTGTCACTCGTTTTAAGTTACTGTTCCCCGCAGCTGTTTTAATGGTCTTGCCAACCTGCAACATAAATATAAGGAGTATTTTCTCAACAGAATTTACATCTAAATAATAAATATTTTCATCATGAATCTCACATTTAAACTTTGAATTACAAAGTCATGTTTCAAAGTGTTTTTTTTTCCCCAAAACTGAGCTCCACTATTAATTACACATTTTGGGATAAGTCTTGGTGGTGCCCAATATACAAATTGACATTTTTCACTGGTGAAGAAATATTTCCATATGGACATAAAATAGAAATGAACTGCATGCCTGCACAAGACTGAAAATACAAATTTAAGCGATATCACACACAAGAAGGCAACAACTAACAACTAGTTTTTTTGTGTGTGGATTCACATGGTTTGTGTGTATTGCCAAACGTGAATGTTGATTTTATGTAACCACACTGAGCAGCAAACTATAGAACCTTTTGCGAAAGTTAAAAAAAGGGAAAGAAAGGTGAATGATGTACCTCAGTTGAACCAGTAAATGCCACCTTGTCTATTTCCATGTGGTTGGCTATTGCAGCTCCTGCTGTAGGCCCATACCCAGGCACAATATTTACTACACCTTGAGGAAAACCAGCCTGCATTCAAACACATTTTAACCAAAAAAGGTTTTAACATTTGTTCAAATTGTACAATATAAAAATAGGTTTTAGAGCTACGGATTTAGCAACACAACAGAAACAAATATTGGGAAGCACACTGTTTTAGTTTATTTCATTAGAAAAGAAAAACACACTCTTCACCTCTTTAATTAATGCTGCCATGTGCAGAGCAGAGAGTGGAGTTTGTTCTGCTGGCTTCATGATAATTGTATTACCGCAACACAGAGCAGGAGCGATCTTCCATGCAAACATCAACAGAGGGAAGTTCCACTGCAAAAAAAGAACACCCTACTTCAAAGAGACCTCAGACTTCATTATTATCATCACCTGGGGGGAATTTGAGTCCAGCACAACAACACAACATAATGGTCATCACGAACAAATAGGTCAGGACAGACAATATATCAGTAACATATCCTATGAAAACCATAATAATATAAAAGACTAAATGATTTTACACTATTCAAAAGTGAGAAAAGCAGAGAGCATTAATGAATTCCTAGACCTATTACTCTTAAACCTTAAGCCTCCCAAATGGGAGAGTTGGAGATGGTGGAGGTACCATGCTCTCCATAATTCTGATGGCTCTCTTTAGACACCTTTGCTTATAGAGTGAATTTATGTTGATCTGATTTACCCCAATGTTTTTGTTACTTATGTTCACTATTTCACCCAACTTATTACAACTTTCAGTACTGATGTTATCAAACCAAAAGTTAGACTTGTATGTCAAGACACTTTCAATTAAAAATTTACAGGACAAAAATATATAGATTCTGTCTATTTTAAAGATGTTACACTTCCTTAAAAAGGAGTTCTCCACTTTAAAGAGCCATTTTTAGTCATTGTTACTAACAATGTAAGCCATTTTCATAAACGGACTGAAAATATTAAATTTTTATTTATGACCAGTCTGAAATACTTGTAATTCAACAACATTTACAGTCTGGCCAGTATGACTACATTTTCCCCAAACTCAGTCGTGAGTTCTGAAAATCAGAAATCAGTAATGAGAACAGCACCCTGACTGAAAGAATAAGGGTGATGGAACCTCAACTTACTATTGTGAAGAATGAGCTAGGGAGCTGCTACAAGGGCATAGATGGGGTGGTGGGAAGGGTACAGGAGAGATGAGCAAAGTGAAATTTTGGAGAGATATGTACAGTATACAGTATATAGGAGAATGAACGAGATTAAACTCATCTTGAACGGCTGTTGAGTTCAGAGCCTTAACCTGAACCTGAAGCCTACTAGGCAATGGCTGTCTGCTAAAATAACGTATTTTGTATGGATGGCAATATTAGAATACATTCTGTATAATACAGTATATAGTTTTCTGAATATT
Organism: Lepisosteus platostomus; assembly: GCF_059453375.1. Taxonomy (NCBI): domain Eukaryota; kingdom Metazoa; phylum Chordata; class Actinopteri; order Semionotiformes; family Lepisosteidae; genus Lepisosteus; species Lepisosteus platostomus. The sequence continues at coordinate 60,250,039 of NC_142614.1, forward strand.
GTCTACACTCATACACTACACTAATTCAGGTAATTCTAATGACTTTGAATTCACTTCATTTGTCATTGAGCATTAAAACATAATAAAAAACGTTAACAAAATATTATTACTTACTGGTATGATCTGACCACATGCTCCGATTGGTTCATGTCTAGTAAAAGTAAAATAATCTCCATCTACAAAAAAGAGCATTAATTCAGGACTACAGAAACTTCAGATGGGGAAAAAACAATTTTCTGATACACTGTTGAAACTTTACCTTGAAGTCTTTAACTTTGGAATTCTTTAACGTTTACTTTATAAAACTCATTCTTTAAATGTGCACACAGACAGTACTCACCTACTGGAATAGTTTGGCCATGGATTTTGTCAGCCCATCCCCCGTAGTAGCGCAATGTTTTAATTGCAGCAGTCAAATCCACAAAGTAAGCAACCAGGAAAACTTTTCCAGAGTCAATGGCCTCCAAAGTCTATTAACAACAAGAATCTCAATAATTCCAAACAAAAAGTATTTTTAACTCACCAATGCATTTATGTTATGGTTTTTACTAAATTCAAGACAGTGAAGTGAATTTATCCAATTAAATGGGATACAATTTAAAATTAAAAAGCTATTGTGAGCAGTTGTTTAAATGGGCTCCAGTACAGTGTTTCTTACGGCCAATATCTGACGGTCTCGTTCAACTAAATCAGCCAATTTGTTCAACAGCCGCCCTCTTTCTGAAGCATCCATTCGGCGCCATGGCGACCCCAGCTGAAATGCCTCTTTAGCAGCTTTCACAGCCTTGTCAATGTCTTCCTGGGAACAAAGCAGGATCCACCAGTTTAAACGAGTCAGTGGGACATACAGGAAATGAAATAAGCTGCACCAATCCATCGTTCAAGTATACCCGAATTATTAGTAACTGCACTCAAATGAAGACATTAATATTATGTTTTATTAGATGAGAAATTTCCACGATAATGCGTTAAAGACAGTATCCCATTTAAATTATTTTAAGGCAGTTTTTAAAACATAGATTTGTTTAACAATTTTATCCTTTCCCTGTTGTTTTTAGAAACAACCACACATATTTCCTTAAGTATGTATAATTACATACACAAATATATATATACAGTACAGTACATACAGTACAAACTTTGCTTTAACTGATTTCGGATTTAACAGACTTTGTATTTAACAGACAAAATCTGCTACAGGGGAATGTGTAAAATTAGAAATACTGGACTTCCACTGCGTTGATGGACACAGTAAAGTGCAAAAATAATAAAACAATAAAAAATTTAAACATTGTTAAACATTTTTTGTACAAAATACCTTTAAATAAGTCTAAAAAGCGTGAATAACAAAGATGCCCTATAGGGAAGGCCAATAGGTAAAGGGTTATGATGGGTGTTGTTTGTGTTTTGTATGCTTCAGAGCTCTTTAAAAACAATCATAAAAAATTCACTAAAATGCTAACAATATATAAAAACATAACTCCGTAAAATGCATAAATAAAAAAACAGGGTAAACATAAATATTACATACAGTAGGATTAAAATTCAAGAATATCAATCATGTCAAATAGGGTTAGGTTAATTGCATGCAGGTATATGTTTGTGTTTCGTATCCCTTTGCTAATATTATACAGTATATTTATGATAAATGAAATAAAGGGTTTGTGCGCTTCATAAAAAGTGATATGATAACACCTCTTCCCCACTATTAGTCTGTTAAACCAATGGTGTACTGTTATTTAAACACATTGCTAAGAAAAGAAGCTGAAACTCAATGTGTTCTTTTCCTGTTTTAAATAAGTGTTTCTAAATGTTTCATATTAATATTACTGTATCTGTATATCGGTGTATTGGTGTTGAAGTAAATAGCTCAATGGCACAATTTAGGTAGACTTTCAAACTGTCAAAGTGCAAGGCATCAGGCTGAAGATCCTGAAAGGAAAAAAAGTTATTTTTTACAGCATCAAAAAAAAAAACTAAAAAGAAACAAGATAAGAGTAGTTACAAATGCATTGAATTCAATTTTTGATGCCGTGTAACCTGAGTGGAGCAGAATTATTCATTTAATGTATGGGAGAATGAACACCTGCCTAACCTTTGAGTTAATGCAGGTATGATTAAGGTAATTCAGTTATATGACTTTGATTGATTAAACCTCTCCTACAGTTAACTTGTGGGTAATTAGTTTTGAACGCCAATGTCTGTGAGTATTTAGGCCATAGGTTTATCTTACCTTATGTGTAAGCCTTCAATATGCTTCTGGTGATGAGAATAAGTAAATAAACTGATTATTCTTATAAACATAAAAATATATTGTTTTCCTTTCCACCCTTACTATTTTCTAGGAAAAAAATTGAAATAAACTTTACCATTTTTTATATGTTCGTCATCTGAGGATACAGTATTAAAAAAAGCATCTACCACTTATTACTTTGTTTCAGAATCACTTGATTCTGTAATCAATTGACATGACATATTCAAAATCAAAATAATGTTCTTCCTGGAAAACAGTACAACATGTTTCTTTAAAAGACAATGTATACAATTTTGTATGTATAATATATATATATATAATGGTAATCTATACAGTATATAATTTAAATGAAAATGTAATGCTTCTTTATTAAGCCAGAAAAGTATTGCCCGTCTTTTAAATGTACTGAAGATTTAATACACAACGATGAAGCACATTTGTTTAATGTGCTTATAACTAACCTTATCTCCTTCTTCCACTTCACATATCTTTTCTCCGGTTGCAGGATTATACACCTGGATTTTCCTGTTACAGCTGGACTCATGCCATTCATTGTTTATAAATATCTACAGAACCAAAGACAGAAGATATAAAAAAACAGTGTTGTGCAAATCATCTTCAGTGCTTCCAGATATAACACCAGAACACTTTGTGCACATGTAAAAACCAACTGTTGAAGTTTCACTATCCTTTTGTATAGTGTCCTTGTTGAATCATTTGTTTCTATGAAATATTTGTTGCTCTGATGTGAGCTCAGAATTTAATGTACAGGATAGATCTTTTGTCAACCAAATTAAATATCATAATCCATAATTAAATAAGTAGATTTTTTTACTAGTTATAGAATGAAAAATATAACTGGAAAGAGCAGCAGAGTTTGAATACTCTACATATTGTACAGTTGAAAATGCCAGAAGTGAACAAAATGACACCAGACAAAAGTGAAAATATATTTGTCTTTAGAATGACTATCGGCATTAAAATAAAATACTGAAATTTATACTGCATCAATTCCGCACATAGAAATCATGCTGTCCACAAAATCTAAATTTCAGTACAGAAACAGAAACGTATATGTACTGCTAAGAAGTGTTTATTTAATGTTTAAATTTAAATCATAGATTCTAAATCAAATTTATAACTATTATATAATTTATATTCTGTTGTAACATTGTTTCTGATCTATGCATTGCAGTGCTCCCAGTTTCTTAATTAATTGCATTCAATTACTGAACACGAAATACAACTGAATTTACAAGCAATGAATAACATACTTTTATTTAAATTATTCTCACACCTTCACACATTAAGCACTACCTGGTAATGGAACACCAACAGGAGAGGTTATGACCTTTAGAATACCTTCTTCTCTGAGACTTGAATCTAATAAAGAAGCTTCCAATTAGCCATTGTACTGCCAACTGATAACGGAGATCTCCAAATACTCCCTGATAACTCCCTGTCCTCCTCCAAGGACGAAGAAGGCTCCATGGCCGAAACGTTGTGTTTTCTCTCTTCTCTTTTCAGCCTGGAATAAACCTATTACTTGGTCCTTTGCAGCCTACCCATGCTGATGCAGCTACCCACCTGAACTAATAAAAATAGAAGACTAGAATGTGTGATTCGATCAGTCCAAATCCGCACATTTTACTGAATGACTACTGAGTACAATTTGTCTTTTAAGCCAGATTTGACTATAATTCTTCTGAAAATCAAAATACATAAAATCACATAATATCTTAGTTTGTTATTCTAAAATATAAGTGCTGTAGCTTGTTCAAAGAAGCTTGTTTTTTATACAAGAGTATTCACGATTGACTGTTACTTCAGATCTTATTTCTATATACTGTAGGTGATCTTATATGTATGTTATAATTATTGATTCCATCATCTAACATGCAATGGAAGTCTTACTTATTTGTCTAAAATTATTCCTTTTGATGTACGACTAAACTGAATTAAGTAATTTGAGATTCTCCAGCCCCTTGTTTGGGCCTCTGTTTTGAGGAACTATTGGAGGAGTTGCGTCAGTGTGTTATAAATTACATTTCTTGTTTCCTTAAGTGCAGTCTATAAGATACCTGGATCCTGCCTTTTTAATAATTTTATGCATTATTAAAAACAACAATTGTTTAAATATGAGGTTGCTTCTGAGGACTACTGAAAAAAACATTTATGTCATTTCTATAGGCAGGAAAAATATTTATATCCATCCATCAATCAATCAAAGCTATATATATATACTCATAAAATAAAATAACAATACCTCTAAACTTTTAAATGAGTCAATAGTAGTTATGAATTATTTTTTTTAATTTAAGATTACATAGTTACATTCCACTGTTTATAAACGTAATATTACAGTACAATGTACTAAAATAGCAAAAGGATGAATCTAACCATGTGGGGTTTTCAAAACACAAGATCTTCTAGGGTGTGGACAAACTGAGTACGTTGATAAAAGGTCTGCTTGAACTAGAGGTTAGGTGTGTCAGCCACTACTTCAGGAACAGCATTACACAGCAGACAATAAATAATAATGTAATATAAATGCCTTGCAAACATTTACAGGTAATGGGGACTCCACTCCACCACCCCCACTGGACACCCCCCACCTGGATAATGTGACGGCAGTCATAGTGCGCTAGTATGCTCACCACACATCAGCTGTCAGTGGGGTGGAGAACACAGTGATGAAGCCAATTCATAGATGGGGATTATTAAGAGGCCATGACTGGTCAAGGCCAATGGAAAATTTGTACAGGACGCCGGGGTAACACCCCTACTCTGGGATTTTTAATGACCACAGAGAGTAGGACCTTGGTTTATGTCTTATCCAAAGGAACGGCGCCTTTTCACAGTATAGTGTCCACATCAGTATACTGGGGCATTAGGATCCATACAGACTGCAGGGTGAGCGCCCCCCTATTGGCCCCTCTAATACCATTTCCAGTAGCAACCTTTGTTTTTCCCAGGTGGTCTCTCATTCAGGTACTGACCAGTCTCACACCTGCTGAGCTTCAGTAGGTTTGTGAGTTGCAGGGTGATATGGCTGCTGGTATTTTCAGCATAGCTGCACAGTTTTCTCACTTACAGCTGTGACATACTGAACAAGAAGCAATAAATATTTGTTATATGCACAACCTACTCCACATAATATTGAAAGAAAAAACAAACCAAAAGAAAATAGATAATTAATGTAATAGAAAAATGTCAATTTTGAAAAGTGATGATTACATAAGTACTCAAACACTTTACTGTTAATTAATTTAGGTGCACACCTTAACATGACACACAATTAGTTGTACAATAATAGTGCTTCATGTGATTTAAGAATAAATTAATTGACTCTGTAAGATACCTTGATCAAGTAGTAAACTTCAAGTACAGAGCCACCCATGAAAACCAAGGAGCTTTCAAAACAACTCAGTGATAAAGCTGTATAAAAGTGCAGATTTGGAGAAGGGTATAAAACATTTCAAAGACTCTAAATATCTCTTTGAGGACAGTGAAAATTTAAGACAATTAAGACACCCTAACATCTCCTGTATCATTATGTCCCTCCAAACTGAGCAGTCAAGCAAGGCCAAATCTGGTTAGGAATGGTGCTGTGAACCCAACAGTGTGTTGAAAGAAGAGTTCAATATCTCAGATGGGAGAAAACGTCCTCTCGTTTCTGCAAACCACTAAAGCGATACTGCAAATATGTGGCAGAAGGCTTTGATCAACAAGAATTTGGAACTTGCAAAGTGTTACATCTGATTCAAACCCAATGCAGTGCATCACCAACTCAACACCATTGCTACTGTTATGCAGGGTGGTGGCAGTATTATGTTATTCAGGTTGTTCTGCTTTCATTTTCTGGGTCTGGGAAGCTTGTCAAGACTGGTGGAAACATAGATGGAGCAAAGTAGTGACAAGTCTTAAGGGGAAACCTGCATCAGATCAAAAACTGGGACAAAAGTTCACATTTCAGATGGAAGATGATTGAAAGCACAAGGCCAAAGCTACACTGGAATGCCTTAAGGATAAGAAAGTGCATGTCCTTCAGTGTCACTGTCCCTGTGAGATGATGTGGAGGGACTTTTACCTGTAAAGCTGTCCAAGTACCCCACAGGAGGTGCGCTTTTTCACATTAAAACTGAGAGAAAAGCCAAAAATAAAATAGTGTCTTTTATATTGTGCACATTCAGTGAGTAAAGGACAAAAGAGAGGAATAGGCAAAAACACAAAACAAAACAAAACAGATATTGATAAGAAAATAAGTCAAGTTAACAGCCTTTTGAAGTATTAAAAATAACTACCGGGCTTATCATTTTGGTATCAAGTGACCTGGGGATTACAGAGACAATCAGATGTAACTCACTTCAATCTCCCCTAAACAGGAGAATTTGAATCCCGTGAGCCCCAGTGTCGGTGATACTAAAGTACCCTGCAATGCGGGAACACGGAACCAGAGCATTAACTCATTCATAGACATATCTTGCATGAAATGAAAGAAAGACCTCCAGTAAAACACACACACAAAATACCAAAGAATTATCACATGAAAAAGTTTAGTCTGGGAGCTCTCTTGAATAATTCAGATAACCTGGGTCAAGATGAACACCTCTTACCCTGTGAACATGTTTTCATCAACAACCGCACCTTGCGACCTTGTGAAGCTGAGAAAACCCATAAACAAAACCAAAAGGTTTCCAGGTTAAGAGTATCCAACCAAACATCAAGGTAAGAACATAAGTGTTTGAAAACTGCTTTGAAAATACAAACAACACAATAACGGGGACATATTACATTACAACCAACAAATTTAAACCGAAGTAGGTCAGATATTTTACAGACAACACAGGGATGAGCATTCAAGCGTTACAGTGGCCCGGTCTGGCCACTGACTTTAATTCTGACTTAAATCTTATTGAGAATCTGTGGAAGAACTTGAAAACTGCTGTGCATGAACAATCCCCAAGTACCTTGAGAAAGCTTAATGTGCCAAAAAAGAATGAGAAAATATTACACCAAGCTCCAGTGTGCAAAGCTGGTACTGACTTTTCCAACAAGACCTGAGTCTGTAATTGCTGTAAAACTAAATATTGACTTCAAGGGTCTGAATCCTTCTGTAATCAACATATTTTCAGTTTTTTATCTTTAGTTTTTGCTGACATCTTTTGTAACTTATCTCACCCTTATAAGTCTTTAGTTTGAGAATTCAGGTTTTGAACTCAACTGTTAATAAACAGTGAGCTCTTTGTTAATGTCTGTATGGTCCTTGGTTACTGTATTGTCTGCATAGACAGGACTGGTTATAACAAGAACACATGCAGATTCCACACATACATGTGCTGAAGGCCATAATACCACTCTAATACCTCTGTGCTACAGTACAAATGGGGAACGTCCTTGTGCAAAAAATATAACACTGCAGTTGCAGATTTTTGATTTTTGATGAAAACACAAACTACAGTATATTTAAAGATGACCTACACAATTAGCTGGAATCCCCATTCAATACAAGGATATAAAGGTTATCACATAATCTGCCAAAATCCTAAATCTTGTCTAATTAGTCCAGTGTAAGGTTAATATATTTTCAGATTAACAGGGGACAAAGCTGTGTCTAAATAACTGCCACTTCCTACATACAGACCAGTACTTTTTAAATTAACACATACTGTACATAATCTGTTTTAAAACACAACACTGCAACATATTTAAATTTGCATGTGCATTATTCTCCACAGATTTGTTTTACTTTAATAAAGCATTGCGTAGTATAAAATGTAATTATCTAAGCATCTCAAATCCAGTAACTGTCTGGAAATCAACTGATTTAATAGGAAATGTTTCTGGAAGCACTTTCATACAAAAGCAGTGAAACTACTGAAATTAACAAAGGTTTCAACTTATTCTAAGCACTAAACTGCATGAGGTCAAGTATGTGTAATGGCCTATTTAAGGGCAAACACGTTTGTTTCCAAACTGAATAAACATGCTGAACATGAACTCAGATTACCGCAAAAACACAAGTAAAGTTCAGTAGTTTTTCTGTTTCTGAATGGATCGGGAAACAAGCTGAACAACATAGATGTCCCAGGTTTTGCGAATGACAGGAAAATCCATATTATTGTAACATCATAATGTGAAGAAATTTGAAATAATCATTAAAAATAAGAGTATAACATACTGTAAAGTATCTCCACATACAGTAAATCAAATATTTGTATTAATCATCACAGTGTAAGTTGAAAATGAAATAAGAATGGTTTCTCGATAAAATGTAATTAATAGTCAGATAAATCTACAAGAAACAAGATATTAAAATTGATAAGGCTATGAATAATTTAATACATATACAACATAATATGCAAGGTATGATGTTAAGTATACTTCCCTACATTTAAAAAAAGTGTTGATGATTATTTTTTAATTAATTAAAACAAAATTGCTTAGACTCTTTTCCAAAGTTTTCTTATGTCTGAAGTTTTAATGCATTTAATTGATTTCTTTCTATATAGGTGCATTGATGCTGATAAGAAATTGGTACAAGCAAGCATGTACTTGTATGAAACAGAAACTACAAGGTCAGGCTGTGATTTCTGCAATGCAGAAAATATTTTTTAGTTGTGATAATTACTTGTTACAAATCCAATGATATAGTGAAGAGTAATAATTGATGTTGATGTTGACAGTTTTAAAAGACCTCTTTTGGAAAATTTCTGTGTGAAATGACTTTAATATCCTTTTGCCTTTACAACAGGAATAACTGAAACAAAAGCCAAACAACGAGCAGAAAGAACCAAACTCAAAGCACTCATGTTGCCTTCAAAGCATGTTCATGGGCTCATACTGACCTTAGTATACTTGATTTCCATATCATGAACAGGCAAGGGGAATCCTGAATCCTGTTGAGCTGCTCCAGAGCTGGGTTCATGATTCTGGCTATCTCCAGGTGCAGTAGTCATGTTGTGTTTATTTCCTGAAATACAGGTGAAGCTGAAAGTGTTAGACTTGTACGTCTTGCTAGAGCTGCTCGGGACAGTAACACAAGGTAAGCACACCAGCTACAAAGGTCTATTTGCATAAGCATACCTGATTGGACAGGACTGTAGACCTAATGGAACTTTGCACTTTACTATCAGAGATCTTAATTAAATCACTGCGTTCAACAGGTGGGAAGCTTGTAAACTTTTAGAAACAAAATTAAATTATCCTCCGTTATCTATTTTACTGTTTGTAATGATAACATTTATTTTTTAGCAATATAATTAATACACTTGTTTGTTTTATATTGTTTGAAAAAAAAACAAGATAAGCAACCAAAGAATCTTGCTTGTGGAGCACTTTTTGCTGTCTGCTTGTACTTGTACACCTGTACTTTTGCTGAATTTGTCAAGGCCCATTGTTCAGAGAAGTGAGGAGGTCAGCAGAAATTGCAAAAATACAATTCAGAATAACAGTGATGCCAGTTGGGGAAGATACCAACATGGAACCAATGTATATCTGCATCACTGCAGGTTAAAAAAATGTTTACTGCTTTGCTGACTGTTGTAATTAACCTAGTAAGAGATTAAGAATACATTACTAAATTGTGCATTTTTGCCCATGGTATATTACATTAATGCAACTCCAGTCACAACAGCATTAGGTGTCAGTACTGTAAACAGTACTGTAAACTGAATTAGTCTGAGGTTCAGTTTGACATATTCTGAGATCACATAGGCCATAAATCTTAACCTGTACTGTATATATTGTAGTATTTCTGTAAGTGGTCTGAAAAGAAGGAAATTATTCCAAATGAAATTGTAGTACCTAAAGATTCAATTTGTACTGGTAAGGTATTCAAGATATGTAGAAAATGTCAAGCAGATTGAGAAGCCTTGGTTTTCATCAATCTAATGAAACATGATAGCTACCTGAATCATGATTTCAATAGACTTCTCATTGGAAAGTTGAATCGCCTGCAGTTTTCAGTTGTAAGGATTTCATCATTTAGAGCCTTAGAGCCATGGTCACTGCCTAATCAACCACCACTCCCTGATAAAACTCAAAAGCTCTGCCACTCCTTTATTTACATGTCAAACTTTGACTTACTTTAAAACTGTGAATGGACTCAAGGTCAGAACCATTGATTTTAACTTCAAAGGCATTCCTAAATCACACAGTGACCCATTAATTTGTGAACTACTCTGAATGACCTACATTTACGGAAGTCTATTATTCTGGAAGTGAAAGAATGCTCTTGGAAAGTTAACAATTTAAGAGATTTGAAACTGTATCTACAGTCTCAAAGGTATACTGTCATAAAACCCAAGGTGTATTTCAAGATAAGGGTAGAAGCTGGTTTTCTGACCAGTTAGCAAGAAAGAAAACTGGAGCACAGAACCTACTGTACATTTTAAGTTTGGTTTATATGGTTTGAATATTTTGCAGTAATGGGAATTACAGATGTAGTTTAATGACCTTATTAGTTTTTTGTTTTATATAGATAAACACTGTCTGAGCTACAACACAAAAGTGAAGAATTTAATGTAAAACAGATCACAAAATGAGAATATTCAGTCTATGTCTGTGGCATTTTTGAGACAAAGAGTATCAGTAGGCATCCAAGATATACTGTGCAGTTGTTAGGTACTTACAATCACACTTTACTGTTACCTTCAGTGGTGCCTTAACCTTTAGTGGATTTCTAATAATTAAGGCACAATCTGTAATTAGGGTACAGCAGTTTAATGGTCAGCTGAAACTAACTAATATAGTTTAGCAAGTAGAATAATATAAATAACTCAGGTAGTATTAAGGATAACAAAAATTACACTGCCATTATGGTCACCAGGTAGTATCTGAAAGAACCTATTACTGAGACTATACAAGTGAATATAGAATCAGATCACTTTGAAGCTGAAAATGTTATTGACATCATTTACAGATTTTTTTAATTTTTCGGAATGAAACTGGTAATGTCTCTGTGATGTATGCTGACCCACAGACCACCAGATGCAGCCCTGAGTCAACAAATCCCTTGTCCATATCTGCACGTACAGTATCACAATGTTTTGATGTGTGGAAGCCCTCTGGGCTCCTAGGATGAATCAGTGGTCCTCTTGCAGAGGAGCCACAGTCTTAAAATCAATGAATCTCACAACGGTAATATTTGCACAGTCAGTTCAGTTCCTTTTCCTCTCCTTCGGATTGATTCTTCAGTCTTCAGTATGACCATCAGGAGGGCCAGAATGGGTAAATTCCTTTTTCAGCACTGCAAAAGTCTCCACTTTCCTTTTCTTACTCTGGAACATCCTGACATGCTTAACCATGTACGGCCAGGCTTCCCCTTTAACTGGAATAAATATGTTCAATGTCTCCTTGGAGACCTTTTGCTGTGCCTTACTCAGCTTAGCCTTTTTAATGCCCAGATGTTCAGCTACAGTACATTACAGTAATCAACATTCCTATTGAGACTCAGGAGCTTTAAAACTAATTTCAGGAATAAGTGAATGAATAATATCAAATCTTTGAACAGCTTGCAACCTTTTTTCTCTAAGATTCTCAATTCTTTAAACCTTTACTGACACTGCAAGGCTATCTGCTGATGGAACGGAAGTCAGAAAACACCTGTGCTATCTAAACTCACTAGAGTCCGTGCTTCTTATCTCCCCAAACTGCAGGAGCTTCGATGCAGACTTGATCATATACAATACATCTTACTGCTAACATACACTGTTTGCTAATCCTTTGGAATGTTCAGTTCAGTTCCCCGCAGGGCCAATCAAATGAGCCCTTTTCCGCTTGTGGAATTTCATTCCACAGGATACAAATCAACCAATTAAGACAGATGTATCCAATTTGCATTTCAGCAGGAGTTTAACCAAAGTCTCAGCTTACACCATCACATTCCCTACTCTTCCCCTCTTACTTCACTCAAATGTTTTTGAGTGTCACTGGAGTGAAAGGTTGGACTTTCAGGCTTGACATACTGTACCACCAAAGTACGCGTATCCCACTACTAACACCATGAATGTGAGGTTGGTGCTCCCCAACAGTTGTGATGGGAGACAGGCTCATGGGACTGTGCCAAAAACAGAGATGTAAACCCTGCAAATTTATGTTGGGAGGGAAAAATTAGTTTTAAAAAAATTGGAAGGGAAACAGCGTAGACAAAAAGATAAGATTCTTCAAAATCTTGACCATGGGTCTACCCTTTGTCAAAAAATATTGTGGTAAAAATTATTGAAAAAATGGTTTAATTAAAGCCAAGAATGATAAACAGGCAATGGAATAACTGTTAAAAAAAGTTCAAATGTCAGCTGGAAAGGGATTACAGATGTCTAGGTTTAACCTTCAAGGAGCGAGGGAGTTAGCAGTACAAAGTTTAGTTCTCATGCTACTATCATAACGCGAATGTCCACAGATGTGGGGTTTAAATCCCCTTTTTAATCATGTGAAAGATACTAAAGTATTCCTCATGGCGAAGCTGTAGTGCCACAACAACATGTGGAATAGCTCTGCAGTAATACGATTAAGCTGTACATATAAAATACAAAGGAAGGTATAACAAATGAATAATGCACAACTATGGTAAAAACATAATGAACTTAACTAATACACAGAGTGTGCTTCATAGGTTATGGTTAACCTGAAATGTAACTCCCACCAATATGATGCGATATGGTTATGGTGGTGTCCACATGAGAAACTGCAACCAGGTGAATGTGAGCACAAAATAATCCTGGAATTTGGTTTTCCTGAGTGCATCCCAGACCAGACCACAAGGTAAGCATATAAATATGTACAGTATATGTCCAAATATCCAGGGACATGTGCCACCTCATCATAGTCTCCTGAACTAAATGAAATAATACAGTATGCACAAAGAAATACAGAATTAATCCTATATATTCTAGTGAGGTGCCATACTTTTGATTTCGTCATACTGGAAAGTTATTTTTTAAATTTCCATTAAGTAATTTTGATAGTTACCAGGACTGAAATTGCATTATGCTTATGGCATAAAAGCATTCATATCTTTTGAATGGAGCCATTTTGATCAGTTTTTGTGATCAGTTGAGTGGCTTTGCATTTTACCAATATCTGATAGTGTGCAAGAAAACAAATGTGGACAAGCAAAACTGAGAGAATAATAGAATGCGCTGTAGCCAAGTACATTAAAAATTTGTGTTACCTGGTATTTATAGTTATAGTTTACTGTATAGGATTTTAGTGAATTATGCAGTGCAGCACTTGAAATGGGTTTTAAGACACAACCAGTTGAGATTTATTATTTGTAATTATTTAGACTTTATTGTGAATAGTCCATTTCAAAACACATTATGAAGTGAGAGGTGATAATAATAATAATAATAATAATAATAATAATAATAATAATAATAATAATTGCTTACACTTATATAGCGCTTTTCTGGACACTCCACTCAAAGCACTTTACAGGTAATGGGGATCCCCTCCACCACCACCAATGTGGTGCCCCACCTGGATGATGTGACGGCAGCCATAGTGCGCCAAAACGCTCACCACACATCAGCTATCAGTGAGGAGGAGAGCAGAGTAAGAGGGGGATTGTTAGGAGGCCATGATTGATAAAGGCCAATGGGAAACTTGGCCAGGACGCCGGGGTTACACCCCTACTCTTTTCGAGAAACGCCCTGGAATTTTTCATGACCACAGAGAGTAAGGACCTCGGTTTTACGTCTCATCTGAAGGACGGCGCCTGTTTACAGTATAGTGTCCCCGTTACTACACTGGGGCATTAGGACCCACATGAGCCGCAGGGTGAGCACCCCTGCTGGCCCCACTAACACCTCTTTCAGCAGCAACCTTAGTTATTCCCAGGAGGTCTCCCATCCAGGTACTGACCAGGCTCACACCTGCTTAGCTTCAGTGGGTTGCAGAGTGATATGGCTGCTGGCATAATTTGGACAACGTTCCTCTCAGCTTGTGCATAAGAAGTAATTAATTAAGTAGCCAAGAACATTTAAATCACAGCCACAAAGGGGGCTTGTGTTTTATCTCTTTCTGTAACATGTGCTAGTACAGACTCTACAGGAACAATACTTATAGCCTGACCCTCTGTCTAAGGCAGTGCCTAATTGCAGTTCTGGTCCAGCATCACCCTGTGGTGATGTAACTTTGTAGAACCTGGTGTGTGCACATCATGAACCATTGTTCAAAATTATGGAAAAAGCAAAAGCAAAGGTTTTAGTTTCAGTTATGCATTGTCATTCCATTGTCAGTGTTTGTAAATTTCCGCTGTTAGCTGACTGAACATTTAAACAAAGGGTATGATCAGTTTTGGAAATTATAAAAAAAACCCAAAGAGCCTTCCCAACTACAACAATAAAACTGGCGATATCTCAGATTTTTTTACTGCTGTAGGTGGATTGTAAACACTGCTGGCTTTGTGCAATGGTAATAGTGGGGGATGGATTTGTCACTTATCTAGAACTCCTCATGTCTAGGCTGTATGAGTCTGTTCCTGAGATATGTTTATCTAATTCTTTGTGGGGAAAAGATGAGTTTTTATAACAGGTGTTATGAGAACTCATTGGACAAGCAGCTAATCATTAACGTCTTTTTTTTATAACTGGGGACAACATCAGCCCCTGTTCTACTGAACAAAACCTTAAAACTAATTTTGTGGATAACTCTTCTGAGCTGCCGTTTTGGATAAATATGAAATTAATGCAAATTAGTGAAAATGTAATTGTTGAAGATTACACTCAAAATGTTGTCTATTCAACAAAAATGTTATCCAACATTGAATGAAATTAATTGAAACAAAAACATAATTTGAAATGTTTAACTGTCATGGATAATAAGGTTGCATTTAACATACTGTACAACAAGAGTACATTTTCCTTCAAAAGGAGAGAAAAACATGCTCTTCAAAATTACAGGTTTCTATTCTTAGTCCATCAAATAATTGATGATGCCAACTGTTAGGCTGTCTCTTTTTAATTACTTCAGAAATAAACACTTTGAAACATACACTGGTCTGTTCCCATTTTATTTCAGTTGCTAAATTTGCACATTAACAGGAAACTTCAGAGATTAAGATATAATGTACATTAGATATATTAAGATTTCTTTTTTTAGTTCTTTTTGTTGTATTGTCATCAGGTCATTTGGTATCTATCTGACCAGATTAAATCAATTATGATTAACAAATCGATAGAATCTCATGTTATTTTTCTCGTGACAGAATATTGTATATTATTCAGATATGATGTAATTGTTTAATACGTATGATTTAGTACTACAGGCAGCATGGGGGCACAGTTGTTAGAATTGCTGTCTTGCAGCACTGAGGCCCTTAGTTTCAGTCCTTGGGTGCTGTCTGTGAAGAGATTGTTTGTTCTCCCTATTTTTCCTAAACACGTTCCTGTTTCCTCTCAAATTCTAAAAACGTACTGATAAGTTAATTGGCTTCTGGGAAAACCGGCCGGGGTGTCAGTGTGTGTACGATATGCCTATGTTTGTGCCTGTGTGTGCCTTGCAATTGAGAGTGGAAATGTCTATTTTGATTTTAAAGAAAAATGCAGTAAAGATGCCAGAAAGTATTAGTGGCTAAACTAATGCCATGTGCCCTGTGCATCATTAAACTTAGCATTCCATTTAATTGTAGTACTATGGTAATTAAAAAACACACAGATAACAGCTATATGTTGACAATTACCAATCATCTGAGTCTCCACAAATGTTATCATGCAATGTGTATGCATCATTTGGTGGATTGTGAAAAGGTGGTGCCTGCCAGGAAACTCAGAAATTTGACTGCATCCAAAGCTGCATCCATCAACAACTGGGGTAAAGGTTTGCAGGATAATGACAATAATTCATCCAAAGCTAAAAATATCAAGACATTTGCACTTTGTAATAGGAGCCAAAGGGAGACACTAACCACTAACACAGTGTACATGAATGCTTACCTGTTCCTCAGGTTTTCTAGTCTTATTTTGTTGAAATATCTATTATCTTCTACTTTGTTTTGTTGTTACATTGCAGTTTTTATCTTTGTTCTTTGTTACTTCATGTTGCATTGGTGTTTGGCTAAAATTTTGGCTAAAATCTTATTGACTGCTTTTTCAAAATCAAGAACGCTGAACATGAATCAGCAAAGCAAACAACAGGAAAAGTGTGTATTCTTCTGTGTCAGCAGTGCTGCACATGTTGGCTACTTCATTGTTTTTTCCCAGTGCCAAAATATGGGAGGCCAGTTTAAATTAACAGATTGTGACAGAGATGACTCTGTTGATGAACCTTGAAAGGTTTCTACTTTTTCTTGCATTTTTTACAAGAGAATGCTAGTATAGTAAATGTATGTTAATATTTCATACACTTTTAGATTGAAATGCCTTTTATTAGCTCATGTTTATCAATAAAAAAAACACTTAATTCCTTAAGTTCATCATTTTTAAACATTTTGATGTTTCAAGCACATTTTAAGAATAAATTTATTACAATCAGTTTTTGTTACCAGAAGCCAAACATTGGAATATTTTGTTGTATTGCATTACAAAGTATTTTAAAGATGTGAAAGACTTTCATTTAAAAAAAGAAAAGTTGAGTTAATTTAGCATTCTACCAGGCAGGTGAATGGGTAACCCGAGTACTATTTTACCTTCAGTATAAAATTGCTACCTAAAGCTAAAGGTTTTACGCTTAAAGGTAAAGATAAAGGTGTCACCCTTCTCTTAAAGAATCTTCACTGTAAATTGCAAACTTTATTCAACAGATTTTCCAACACTTTAGGATATCTTTATGTATGTCACATCAAGTAATTTGTCCTCCAAAGTGGAAAGGACAGAACCTTTGAATGAATATTACAAATACAAAAGATTCTGAGTACGATATTTCATTCAAAAAACATGTTTAACTTTTTCTTACAGTATTGCACAATAACATGACTTTATGTTGAGACACTTTGAACTTACATTTAAATTGCAAAGGGTTAAAAATAAAAATTGATTGAAATATGTTCTTTGTCTTGAACAATCTTCCGCAGTTTAAACATATTCTCTTAAAATTTGGAATTTCTAATTATTTTGTAACAGTACCCTGTTTCAATAATGTCATTTTAAGAATAACACAATGCTAAACCAATTCCAGGAACCCACTTAAAAAGTTGTAAAACAATACTCAGACTTTCTGGTGTTCAACTATTTCAGCGATTCTCTGAAACATGAAAACCGCTTACATTCTGTTAGACAAAGACAACTCACTAAACAAATATAAAACTCTTACCTTTGCAAGCAGAAGTTTTCCTGGTTCTATTGTTTTCCACTTCAATTGCTGACATAGCTCTGAGGTCTGTGTGACACTAAAAAAATACACCCATGTTAAATCCCTATATATACACTTGGTAAGGAGTCCACTTCTTACTTCAAGCTAACTTTATCAAGTGGTGTTACTCATAGACGCAGATGCTTCAAGCAAACACTTAATCTGCATTGAATTGGAACCAATTCACATGATTCACTTGAAAAGGAAGCTTATTGTACATAGCTAATGAAAATACCCGCAGCTATTGCACGTACCATTTATTTCTCTGACCATGTAATATGTATTGTCGTTTTGACGTGTGGGCCATTTCTTTTCTTCCAGCACCTCCACATCAATCTAATCCACTTATTTTTGCCAAAAGGGAAATTTAAAAAGGAAGGTTTTTACACTACATCAGAATTTGCACGCCAGTCGCAAGACAGTAAAACTAATAATTGGGAAGATGTTAGCTTTGATAAGGGAGCCCCACTGGTTTTCCGTCTCCCTAAAACAATAAGAACACATAGTTACGTCTGGTCCTCTCCTGTTTCGGGTTGTGTTGCCTGAAACATTGGAGTCTTTTCAAATGTATTCACAGACTAGGCCAACATAACCTTCATAATTAACCCTAGTTAAAATAATGAACTGCTCCTCTGTGTGATGTTTTAGAATTCTGTAATATAAAACAAAAGACATGCCTGTTTGTTGGGGTTGCTTGTCTTTTAGTTATGATATACCTTTCTGTGATGAAGAAAATATTCATTTGTTCTAGGTAACTTGTTAGTTTTTACTTTCTAGCTACTGTTTCTTTTAATTTTATGGTTGGCAAGCAGACTGCGTGTGATGAAAATTAAACAATGTTGGAATACACAAGTCACAGATGAAAGCTTTTGCTACAGAAACAAGAGGAAAACTCTTAACCTTTATTGTAATGTGGATAACAAGGATTTATGTCAGTTTCTCTGATGATCCCTATTAGTTTTATAAAAGATATAATTATTTGCAATTAATAAATGAGTACTAACCTCATGTTTTCTTAGGGCATCTTAAAATATTTAACAAGCTGTTTTTGTTGAATTTCTTTTATCCCTTTATCATGTTAATGTGTGGGATGAATGGAAGGAAACGCAATGACAAACCTAAAACAAAACCTGATTTTCTCCAGAGATTCATGTTGATAGGAGTATAACAGTAGTTTCAGTTTCGTCTTTATCAGTGCATAGATCGTTTTCGTTAACATTGCTTTATTTTTGACTTTATGTTTGCTGACATATGTGCAAAGTTTGCATTAATTGTAGTGTGCTGAATCGTACAGCACTGCTAATGACATTTGGGAAGCACTCTCTGTCGCCAGCCCTTCTGAAGGTGAAATGAAGCAATGGGCTGAAGGAGGTCAAAGGAGGTGTTTTGTCCTGACAGCTGGGAGTGTTGCCTGATTGAATCTGAATGAAGAAGACATTTCTCTGGAAGGAACAAGGGGAACAAAGCAGATCAGCTGGCCCGAGTTATACTATAAGACTGGTAAAAATGAACTAAGAAACTGTAGAGTAATACAAGCTGATAAATAGTTTGGTAAGTGAGCACTGTATTCTGAAGTAGCAGTTTGAGAAAATGATTAGAAAATGCGTTTTACAGCCTTTGGTAAACACAGAAACTTACAACTATACAGATAAAACATTCAGTCAAGTGGCAATTTCAATTTTTGTTTCATTCTTGCTTGAAAATATGACTGTCGCAAACATTATAGTTTGCATTATAGTTAGAGACTGTTAGAACATTATAGTTTATTTCAAAATTCTTTTCGTCAGCCTCTGTAAAGGTAATTTGGCAGATACTTTGTTTGCATGCAACAGAGATTAAACAATTCAGGTTAACTAATGTTTTGATATGAAATTAAATATATATGTGCAGTGTTTTATATATAGATTTGAACTTGCTTTCCTAAAAAAGTTTACACGTGTTCTACTAATACATATTGACACACTTGTATGACTATGAATCATCTCTTGAAATCTCTGAATGCACTGTAAGAGTTTTGTTCTTTTTGTCAGATTCAGGTATAGCACTACTTTTAACTCTGTCTCTCTCTGTCTCTCTCATGTGTCCTTTTATTCACAAAAAATATTATCTCTCAACATAGCATTTATAATTCCAATATAACTGTAAGAGACTATTAAACAGAGTGCACAACAAAGATATTGCAGAGAGAAATATAAGGTAAGTGTACAAGACTATCTGGTGAAGGTCTAAAAATAAAGATTTTCAGCATAATGTATTGGTGGGCTATGTAAAATGTTGATACAAAGTATATTTTGTCAAACACATGCCATTAAAGGATGAGTAATATACTTTTTCAAATACTTTTTTGTTCAAATGAACTGGCAGAAAATTAAATTAAAATATGTTTCCTGATTGAACTTACGTGTGTTTTAGCTATGCAGGCTAACTCAGATTTACCTTAGAACTTTACAGTTTATATAGAATTATTTTTCTTTCTTTAAAGTGTAGAGTAGTGGATGTGGAATACTTAAAAAATTATTGCTTACCATTTGCCTTATAAAATATTATGAATTAATCATGAAGTTTTGTAGTGTATTAAAGAAAATCAATGGACTGAATCATACTGCTGAGCAAATGGTTTATAGTTTTAAAAGGCAAGTAAGTCGTTTTTGTCACACTGCATTTTTTCATATGTGGGCGAATGTGAATGTGTGTTGATATCCCTAAATGTGCAAGTGTGCCATTTTAGAAAATATGTATAAAACCCTCCACAAGACTAGAATTTGATTTACACATCTAAAATGATTATGAAAAAGACTTCAGAACTAAAGACATTAGACTATAGTATTAAGAGGCATATGTATGCAAATGATGAACATGAGGTGATATATTTATCTAAATACTTTTGTCTAAAATATTACACTTCACTTGACATTGTTAGAAGCTGAATGAACTCTTAATGTTTGAGATGATATATTTCTGGACAGTACATGTTGCAATGCCATCGGAGTTAATGATTGGAAGGGTGATACTTTTTTTTGCACAACTTCTCCTCTACCTCTATCCCAGGGAGAGGGAAAGTAATGACACCCTAGGTGTAGTATAACAAGAGGCAGAGTTTCTCAATAAGAAACTGCATCGTTAAGGGCCTGCAACCGGCGACAGTGATGTGACAAGTGACCGCTGTGGGTTGCCTTACAGTCAGTGGCATAACAATTAGGAATCACCTGCCTGCCTTGGTAGAAAGGGGGAGACATAGGCTTGTCAGAGGAAGCAAGGGAGTGCTCTCCGGTAGCACTATGCCGCAAAGCTCTCCACAACGGCTCAGGTTGCAAAGCCCCGGTGCAGAGCATGCCCAGCAAACAGACTGACCAAAGGACTGGCTTGGCCCTCCTGAAAGAGGAAAGCTGGGGCTAATTCCTGAAGAGGCTGCAAGGAGAACAACAGTATGAAGGAGTGGTGAGAGAGGTTAGGGCTGGTGTGGATTTAAATCCTAGGTGGGGCACTTATGTTATCCCTTTGCACAAAGCACTTCACACAGATTGACGTAGAAAAACACAGCTGTGGAAATATCTGTTGCTTTGGATAAATTTAGAGTCATTATTATTCCCAGTTTTCAGCAAGGGCGACCACTTGAATGCCTGTTTTATCTGGCCATATTCAACCAGGCTGACTGCTGCGTGTGCAGTCCTGTGATTTGGAGAAGCTAGCAGGCGAAACAGGCTACAGGGGCCGGAGTAAGAGCAACAAGTCCAGAGGGGACTGGGAGTCCTGTTGAGCTGTGTGTCTTGTCTGTGTGTTTGCAAGCTACACTTTGAAGGCTACATTGCCACTGGAGTGAAGTTGCTCCATGTTTGGCGTTTCGTGTATTCTTTTATTTCCAGATTGCAGTCTGGCCGCATTAGGAAGGCAGACAGTTGTTAGTTAACTCAGCCTCCTGGTGCAAGGCAAAGGCTCTGGTGGCTGTATGCCAAAACAATATCGATTGGCAGACCGGCTGAACAATGTAGGGTGCTGGCAGCTGCAATTGCCATAGCAGAGCATGGTCCAAATCCTACTAAGGTCAAACAGCAGACTGGCTGGTTGCAAGGAGCTCCTTCAGCTGCTATTTATATATATATATTTGTGTGTTGTGAAAGTACCGACAGTGATTGGTGTGCATGCTCTGGTAGTTAAAACACTGCAGACTCCAGTGACTCCAATGTCTTTGCTGAATATTTGCTGTTGTATGTGTTTACTCTACATGTGTGATGCAACTTTGCTCTCCGAATGTAATACCCTAGGGAGCTGGGAGCTCTATAAATAATAGAAGACTCTGTAGTTGTTGTGTCTGACTGCCGGTAAAGTAAGGAAGGCAATAGAGGGGTTCTGACTAAGACAGGGACTTGAATTTCCACTGCTACTACTGGTTAGGGACCAGTATGTGAGACAGCTGTTTGTACCCTGATGCCTGGAGTCCATGAGTGAGGGGCCAGGGGTGCAGGCAATGTCAAACCTCTCCTGCAAGATGTTGGGACCAGTGCATTTGTCTGAGTGTCCCAGTGTTCCAACCTCGAGTATGACCCTGGAAGGGAATTCACTAAAGCTACTGTAAAGACATTAGGAGTTGTGATACATGTTGGTGGCAGAGCTTGGCGGACAGGATACAGGCAGGTGGGCTGGAACTGGGTGCAGGGATGACAGGAAGAGAAAGGAGAGAACCATCAGGATGGTGGAGCTCCAGGGCCAGGCAGCACACTCATGGATGGAGCTGTCATTCAGAAGGTGTCCAGGATGCCAGACTGCGCAGGATGCGTGCTCTTCAGGGAGTCTTCTCCAGAGACCAGGGCTGCGCACGCCATGAGAGAGGACTGGGGAGGTGCACTAGAGACCAGGCCTAAGGAGGTGCCTGCTGATGTCCATGTCCAAAGTGGGGTCTCATCTACACTCAGAAGCCAGAATAATTCTGGACCGCACAGTGGCGGACAGGGTTCCCAGGCCGAGACTGGCAAGGCAGGGAAATGGGAAAAGAGGAACAAAGATGATTCCACTGGGATGTGACGAGTGGTGATTTGGGGGATGGGGTGAAGTACTGCAACAATGTTGAGGAGAGACAAAATAGACTTTAAATACCCCAGCATACCTGCTGAGTTCTGACTTTGCATGCTCTTCTATGAATAAAGTCAAAGAAAGAAGAAGAACAATCTAAATTCAGTAAAGAGCTTTTGAGTAGTTTGGTTAGATCCTAACAAATAAATACACTTTGTCGAGGGTATTTCACCTACTTGAGGGAATGGCAGTCTAGCTATGAGAATGAGGCTCCCTGAAACCCCCCCCCCCCCACTATTGTTAGGAATGAGCCAGGAAGCTGCTGCAAGAGTGCAGATTGGAAGTGGGACGGGATGCAAGAGAGAATGGAAGTCCCAGGTGCAAGACACCAGGTGAGGTGAGCGGAAATGTGGGAGATTATGATCTAGCCTTTCTCCCAACTTCTGCTATAAATTTCACCATTACAAATTTTCTAATGGATACTACTCCTACAAAAAAAACTAGCTCAGATACTGCTGATGACATACAATGGGTCATATTAATGTCCTGTAAAATTAAAATCCCACCAAAATAATTATTGACTGTATAGTGCAAATAAAATATTTTTGCAAATTATTGCAAATATCTCCTTCTTTCTGACACTGTAGCTGTTTTGCAAATAATCGGTAAAACAGATCCTAATAAGTGCTTTTTGCAGAGTAAGAAAACAAGTTACTTAAAATAAAGGAAAGTAAAACAACTGTGACTAATTTCCTGTCTCTTCTCAATCTCACATTATCCCTAAGCACATTGTGAAGTCACAATGTGAATGCAACATTTTTTGCTTTATTTTTTCTGTAACTATATCTAACTTTCTTCCAGTCTGTACATTCATTTGTTTGAAATGACAAATCTTTAATTGAGTTTATGATAATTTATTTCACCTGACTTTTTCTGAACTATGTGAACCAGTAAGCGTTCCACTTGTCATTATGGTATCTGTTCACAAGTGCATTCGGGCATGCAAGCAGAACAAAAGCAGAGAAGAACACATTTGGATTAAAAAAGACTTGAGTATTATGATATGTATTTCAGATGAATTGGCAATTTATTATTTATATTTTACAATCAATGGTTTTCATTGTTTTTAACATATATTTTTTGGTTTGAAGAACATTACGAATCTGATGACTGAAGGTCTTCAAAGACAGCAGAAATGCTCAGCTGCAACCCCAGCTAGGGTTAGGGTTAGCATTGCCGTAATACATATACAGTTTTTACACTCAGTGCTGGATTCCGGGGCCTAAGGCAGCCTTAGGACAAGGGATTATTTGCTGCTATCTGCAAATTTATTTTTTAGAGGCTTTGGGGTGCTTGTATTACACATTGCACCATTCAGTAACTGTATCCCCAAACTAAGCCAGATCAAAAGTTTTAAGAAAACCTGTTCTAATGGATAAGTGCTCTTAATTGTATCATTTAAAGTGCAACTAGAAGTATAACTGCAGTGAACATTCAAGGGTTCTTATAACCCCAACCTCACACTGATCTAATATGCATGCTGATTTAAATACCATCTATTAATCATTCATCACCTGTTTGAACATTTGCCTAAAGAAGATGAATTATTGAAGAAAATACATTTCCAAGGGCTTTTTATCGATCGTTTTGATTGTTTTAGAGACAACTTTTTTAATTTGAGAAACATTTAGAATTTTATCACTGG
Source organism: Lepisosteus platostomus (assembly GCF_059453375.1). Classification (NCBI taxonomy): domain Eukaryota; kingdom Metazoa; phylum Chordata; class Actinopteri; order Semionotiformes; family Lepisosteidae; genus Lepisosteus; species Lepisosteus platostomus. Next base: position 60,274,296 of record NC_142614.1, read on the forward strand.
AAGTCTTTAGAGACGGATAGCAGAAATGCTCAGTTGAAACCCCAGCTAGGGTTAGGGTTAGCATTTCCATAATACATATACAGTTTTCACACCCAGTTCTGAATTCTGGCGCTAAAGGTAAGTTTGTTTGGACAAGTGATAATTTGCTGTTATCTGCAATTTTATTTTTCTGAGACTTTGGGCTGCTTGTACTGCACATTGCACCATTCATTAAGTGTATATCAAAACTGTCAGATCAAAAGTTTTAAAGGAAACCTGTTCTAATGGATAAATACTCTATATTTGGTCTTTTAAAGTGCAACTAGAAGTTTAACTGCAGTCAACATTCCAGGGTTTTTATAACTCCAAGTCTACACTGACCTACAATGCATGCTGCAGTAGTTCAGGTGGGTAGCTGCTTCAGCATGCGTAGGCTGCAAAGGAACAAGTAATAGGTTTATTCCATGCTGAAAAAAAGAAGAGAGAAAACACAACGTTTCGGCCGTGGAGCCTTCTTCAGGTGTGGGAGAGACAGGGCAGTAGGCAAAGGTAATGTAGCGGGAGAACAAAGGCTGGGAGGGAGGAGGAGTGAGAGGCGGGAGCAGGGGACAGAAAGAGAGGCCAATCAAGAGGTGTGAAGTCAGAATAGGTGTAGGGAGGTGTGAAATGAAACTTCCATACTTCTTTTTTTCAGCATGGAATAAACCTATTACTTGTTAAAATACATGCTGTTTAAATACCATCTATTAAGTACTGTTCACCTGTTTGAAAATTTGTCTAAAGAAGATAAATCATTGGATCCAGTAAATGTGGATGGCCTTTCCCAGATGCATTGTTTATTTTCAATCAGTCAGTCCAGCTAAGACACAGCACTCAGGGGGGTGGAGTGTAAGATCATCATAAGCCGTGTACTACAGGGTAGTCCCCGATTTCAGCCTAAACCCACCAAAATGTCCGATAGATTGCGTAAGGAGACACACCACTTTTAATTAGCATGACACAGGTGTGTAACACTACAGCCCCTTTAAATCAAGCCTGGAAGATGCCAGCAAAGTGGAAGTCAGCAAAGTGGAAGCAGGAGTGTAGTGGGAGACTCAGTGCGAACTAAAATCATAGAGAAAATATATCTCTAGAAAATATCCTGCTTCTGCCTCATTGGCTTCCACACCAGTAACTGAACTAAATCTATTTTCTTCTTGAGGGGAGGGGGTTCAGACTATGGTAGGAGTGAAAATCTAAGCTATTTGTGCTCAAGTCATGTTATTGTTTATAAAACATCACAGCTAAAAACAAAGCTTGGAGCTACAGATATCTGACATTGTTTGGAATTATTTAGAATTGAGCAAATTATGGTAGCTCTGTTGAAAGGAAGTTCAATCAAGACACGTGTACAGTATTACTCAACATCTACTGAAATGAATAATAAACTTATACTGTTTCTCCCGTTTTAACATCCTGGCACTGTCTTATTAAGGATTTCAGAATACAGTTCGAAATACTGTACTGCTGATCACCTTTAAGATCTTGAATGGTTTGGCACTTGGCTGTATCAGAAAACTCTAAGCTCCTTATACACCTACTGTACAGACTGTCCATGCTCTTTTTCATATAAAAATCCCACCCTGTATTACCCTGAGGGGGAAACAAAAGCAGTACAAATTTAAAGGGAAAGAAATGACTGATAAGGGAAAAGATATTCTCTCAGATTAAGATTTTAGAGACCTGTTGAAACTGACATTTTCCAATAACAACAACAACATGTCCCTGTTCAGTTTAATCAGCAATCATATACTTTTTTAGTTACTTTTTTTCTGTAATTTGACACAAAATATTTTGAGTAATTTCACTTTAAAAACCAATGTTAAATTCCATTACATTTATATTACTTTCTTGGGAAATATGGAATCCCATCAGAATCAAACTAGGGGGCAAAGAGTGAGGCAGAAGCACCACTGTTCTGATACTGTTTAAATGAAATGGGTAAAAGGGTAAACATACAGTACTTATAAAAAAATATTTTGTTTCTAGAATTTTTCTGAAAATGTATGTTTTCAGTTCTTGTTCCAGCATGCATTTTTTTACATACAACTCTATATTGTATACATTGATTGAACTTGTACCTTTTCAAAAATTCATTGTATCCTATACAAAGGCTTTGCATCTGTGAGAGTTAGGTAGTTTCTACGGTAGAGTGCCTTAATATATATTTTGATACAGTACTAATATTTGTGGAACCCCTTACATTTCCGAACACTTATGCACTTCAGAATACATTTGTATTCCAATCTACACCATCATTCTTTTTGACAAGGTTTCAAGATAACCTTCACCAGCATGAACTACCCAGTACAGTATATTCTGTGTATGTGTTGCACAGATCTGTAATGAAAGATTACAAGTTGAAGCCATGATTATCATCAGGTATGTGTGTATTGTCACCACCATGCAATAACGTATTATGCAAGATAGATTTGTCCAAGCTGAGAACTTGCACATATTTTTGTTTATGTTTAGGTTGCAACAGCTATGTGAAATAAAATATTATGTTGAAAAGCTAGAAAAAACAATGACCAGAGATTTCAGTTTGTGTCATCTGACTTTTTCTGCAAGGTATTGGCCAGTCCTCCTAAGACAATGTAATGAAATCTTATCCTGTGGAGAAATTCAACTTCTTGTGTGCCCTGGGTAAATGATACCAGAACATCTCATCAGTCATCTCTTCTAAACTCTAGACTTTTACAGAGGGCAGGGTCTGTTGCGAGGGCACCACCATGTGGGACAGAAATGAAACATCTCCAGACACAATTAATATCCCTGTCACACATATGGCTTTTACCTTTTTAGATACCATAGAAGAACCCTAAAGGAGCATTCAGCAACTAAAGGGGAAAAGGAATTGTTAAGTACATCCGTGTTGTTCAGCACTAGTTAACATTCATACTCTCCAGAACCATTCCTTTCTCTTACTCGATCATACTTTCACTGGAACTCCACCAGGTGACTCAGTAAATACATTTGCATACTGTTCATTGGAGGCCATACATCAAGACACTAATTTCAAAATGCAACTAGAAAAGAAAACTAATGTTTCCCTACATTTCCATTCATGTTTCCTATGGAATAATTTTTTTCTCAATTTGAATGAAGGTTTCTCACTTTCTCAAAAAATGTGCCAAAATGTGACAAAAGCAGAGAATATTCCCTTTTACCTATGAGTATTTTTATGCAGAAATGTTTTACCATTATATAACAAGAGCACTTTTTTGTTCAACACCCCACATTTTAAATGAGCATAATTATTAATTTATACTTATAATAATATTACTAATTTATAATTATTATAAGTTTTGGGAACAATGGGTTTATAGGTCTAATTGCCCAGCTTTTACAAATTGCATACATTGCACACACATACAATATCTGTGAAGGTCTAGGCATGGCTGAGGTCTTTTGAAACTGCTTCTGAAGTGTTTCCCTTGAATTACTCAGCAGAAACCATCATGAAGACCAGAGAACTCACTATGGCAGAAAGGAAAGCCATTTTTAAAATGAGAGGAAAGAAAATGACCATAAGCATACCAGTTCTTCAGTAAAGAGGGAGTATCATGGCTTGGGCACATATGGCTGCTTCTGGAACAGGCTCAATGGTTTTTATTGATGACTTAGCTGAAAATGGCAGTGGTAAGATGAATTCAGAGATCTACAAACAGGTCTTGTCTCCAAATGTATGAAAAAATTGGCACCAGATTTATTGGGTGCCAGTTCATTACATTTTGAACATGCCAAGTCAATCACCAGATCTGACTGAGCATGAATTTCATTTGTTCAAAAGGAGACTGAAGGCAGAAAGCTTGACCAACAAGCAACAACTTCAAGAGGCTGCAGTTAAAGCCTGGCAAAGCATCTCCAGAGACGAAACAAAGAGTCTGGTGATGTCAATGGGACGGAGGCTTGATGTAGTTATTGCAAGCAAGGGATTTGCAACAAAATACTGACTTTTTCATTTCTTTAAATAAAAGACTGAACATAAAGTATACTTTGTTTGAAAATCATTAATTTTGTTTGCAAAATATATTATAAAAATAAAAGGTGACCTTCTGATCTCTGACTGTAATAATTTTTACAGTGTATATTATGTCTTGTGTACACAACAGGGAAACACCAATTTTAAGTTTTTGTCCCAAAACTTTTGGAGGACACATTGATTATATAATTATCTGATAATTTGAGATACAAAATAAACTGAAAAGTGTTGTAAGAGTGTTGTAAGTGGCAATATGGTCCTAAAAATGTTATTTTTAATATTTGAGAAAATATTTTTTAAATATCAGCAAAGCTTCTTTGTCTGTGTTGTATTTTCTGGTTGAAAGAAATAGTTCTCTGAGGTTAGCTTCAGCTTGAGAGAGCCGACTGTCCTGAGAGTCTTCTGATGTGAAGAAAAAAGCAATACTTCCCTAAACAAATGTTTGCTTTCAACTTGGCCCATCTTAGAGGGGCAAGTGAAGATACTGTAGCTTTGAACTGTAGAACACTTGGACTCTGGGACTCACAATCTTTGTAAATAGTTTTTTGAAGACAATCTGTCTTGTATTTTGTGTTCAGTTTGTGATAATTATAAATAAACCTTTGTTTACCTTGAATGTGGTCTCCTATTTATTACTGTGTCATTAAAGAGAAAAGCAATCATGTAGCATAATATGTCCCTGAACTATTACTGACTGTAGGGGGCATTTTATTCACTTTAATCATATCTTATGTTTAATTCAATTCCTGAATTTAGAACTATCTATATATAACATGTGATTTAATCACTCTGATGACTAACAGTTGATGCCAGAACAAGAATTTCTGATTAAACAGTTTGTTGAGTAATTTTCAGGTAAGTAAAGAGGCAGGTTTATTTTTATTTTATGCAGTAATAGATTACACTTACTGTAGGTAGACTCAGTATGAATATTTTCTTCCCATCAAGCTTTTTTTCTACATATCTTGTAAAGAAAATCTGTAACAGAATCACAAGAGTTGAGGGATGGCTACTCAGCTAGTGCTAAAAAATAAATGAGATAATAATCACAAAGGACTTGTTACTTTAATGGATAAGTCTGTAAAGAATTAGTGTGCAGAACCAAATGATTACAGTACTTGCAAAAATTAAATAGGACCAAGAGAGAAATTTAATTCTCTGTAAATGCAATTAGCAAAAAACTGGGTGCATATACAATAGACTCAATGAAGTTGAGATCTTGGTTAAGATAGCTGGAGTTATAATTGCCTTTTAAATATTGAATAATGATACAGCCAGCCCTCATGCCTATCTAAACAGAGAAATGAATTAATCACAACCCAACTGAGACCCAACAGAATCTATGCACCAGATGCATCTTCAACCTAGACACAACCATCAGTATGCAACATCAAAGCAAACATGCTCAGGGACTCAAAAGGAGTTCATATTGTCTACTGTATAAAACAGTGTCAAAAACAGTATGGAAGGTTACAAATGAAGAGGCATTTTGACCCATCTAACATACTAGTTACATGTAGAGTACTAACAGTCTGTTGGCTCCTACAGCTGTTTTCTGAAGGATTGCAGGGATTATATTATACTTCAAGAACATGCTGGGGTAGCTTATTCCATACACTCCCAGTCCTTTGTAGAACACACTTCCACTAAACCCCTACAAATGACTTCCGGTGTGTGTTTTATGATACTGATTGTTAAATGTATAAGAGATAACATTGTCAAGTAAGTCAGTTTAACATATCAGGATGACCAAACAAATTCAACTGCTTGTGCTTTTAATAGAATACAGTTCACATAGTGCATCTTGACCAACACAAATTAAACACAGATACAGTATCTGGAATTGTTCATGTTAGTGTAAAATTTGCCAATCCATCAGTCATGTACTGTATTTAGTACAAAAAACAAACAGTTGAAACAAAAGCCTAATGTTTTGACAAATATGTGGCCTTCCTGTATTGTATTTTTTTTAATTGTAAGCAGCATAAATATTCTGAGAGATTCAGTTAACTCTTGGAGATGTGTTGTTAATGATAGAAAAAGATGGTGAAATACTATGAGAAGGACAGGATGCTATTAGGACAGTATATGAAGCTGTTGATAGCTACTGCAGCAAGGAATGGGGAGTATTTGAGTAATAAAAAGCATAGCAGAATGTTTATACAAAATGCATAAATCGCGCACATACATTTTGCAAAGCTGCTATTACTATCAAAAATAGTATAGTTCCTTTTTGTGCTGCACACTGCGCGCTCTTGAATTTAAGGTAAATATATATAAAAAAGGATTAAAATTGCGTTATCGGGCTGTCTGCAATTATTAATAATGCATTTTATAAACGGAGGCTAAATGTTGTTTTTTGAAGAAAAAAGTCCAGCCCGCTGCAATATTGACCAAATTTAGCTTTCCTTATTGTATAAACTGGACATGGAGAAAGGGAGGGGGGTAACAACACCCCCCCGATTTTACTGCGGTGGTGTCTCCCCACATCTTTTCTTTCTGTTTTCCAAACGCTGTCTCACGGCGATCAACAACAACAACAAAAATGGAAGGCAACTAATTCATTCGCGTTGCTTCGTATGAAAAAAAAAGTTTCTGGAGGAACAACAACAATTCTGACAGGCTACAAGGGTCAAAGGCTCACCTTTCAGTATGAGCGCTTAAATATTCAGCTCTTTCTACAAAGCCCTTCCCTCTTCACCTCAATCTGATTTAAATATTTAGTCCTGCTGCGTCGTTACAAGTCATGATACCTTGTAACTGATTTAGAGGGGGCACTTCATTCTTGTAAGAGAAGTCCTGGAGCAGCCTAAAACTTTATCTGGGCATTTTCGTAAGTACTGCAGTGTTTACTTCAAAGGTTTTTAAAAAAGTAGTAGGGCTTTATGCTTCACTCAATTAATGTTCTTTCTTTTAACAAATTAGTATTAAAGTGTACACGCTAAATTGAAAAGATGTCACTTTTTCAGTTGCTTTTTGTCAGGTAAAGATCAATTCTTTTCAAGTGAATTTTAGAAGTTGTCATACAGAATGCAACGTACTGTAGCCTATTACAGAGTGAATTGTAGCTAGTAGTGATGTCTGCCTCCATTTAAAAAATCCAAGTCTATAAATATAGTGTTTTTTCGTAAGTTTACACTGCTTATGTATTTACTTTTTAATGAATATTGTGTATTGCTTCAATTCCTGAAGAAAAGACAGCAAATTAGTGCTAAATATACAATAAAATCAATTATGGTAATTGATCATTTAAAAAATGTAAAACATGTAAATACATTTATTAAAGTTAAAATTGCTCATTTTATTTCCAGGATTTGAATTTGAATGCAATGATTCTTGCTGTAGAGCTGTGAATTGTGTAAATTCCTAAATTTTAATATAGTAAACATGCATTAACATTAAAATAATATTTTTTTGTATTTAATAGTCCTCATTTTTATTGTGTTTGCCCTTTACCCCTATAAGTAATCCCAAACATTTTAGATGTGCATGTTATTAATTAACATATTTTTCTCATTAGGCTCAAAGTTTTCACTGACTCTGGAGTGTGAAGATGGCTGTCAAACTGTTTATATTAGAAGGTCCATTTATTCCCTTTTGTGATGTCACTGTGGTCCTCTGTGCTTTTATTGTGATCCTCATTGCCCTCAGAAGCAGGAAAAGTGTGAGAAAAGATCTGAATCATCCTCCAGGACCAACACCCTGGCCAGTCATTGGCAACATGCTGCAACTAGGGAATCAACCACATATATCCCTGACAAAGATGAGGAGAATATATGGAGATGTGTTTCAGGTTAAAATGGGCTCTTTGCTTGTGGTGGTATTGAACGGTTATGATACCATAAAGCAAGCACTGGTCAGACAAGGAGAAAGTTTTGCTGGTAGACCGGAATTATTTACGTTCTCTGCCGTAGCAAATGGGACTAGCATGACTTTCAGTGAGAAATATGGCGAGAGTTGGATACTCCACAAGAAAATATGCAAGAACGCTCTGAGAACCTTTACTCAGACAGAGGCTAAAAACTCTACCTGCTCTTGTCTCTTGGAGGAGCATATTTGTTTTGAAGCCTCAGAGATGGTCGGCATGTTAATGGAACACCCTTGTAAAGAAAGTGGTTTAGACCCCACAATTCCAATTGTAAGCTCAGTTGCTAATGTGGTCTGTGCACTGTGTTTTGGCAAAAGGTACGATTACAATGACAAAGAGTTTCTCACCATTGTCCAAGTAAATAATGAAGTGCTTCGAGTTTTTGCTGCAGGAAACTTAGCTGACTTCTTTCCCATGTTTCGTTACCTGCCAAGTCCTGGCCTCAGGAAATTAGTCCAATACATAGAAAGAATGAACAGTTTTTTGGCCCGAAATATTGAAGAACACTTAACTACATTTGATAAGGTAAGAATGTTGACAACACTCAGTCATTCTGCTTTGGTGTTGGACGTGACATGTTCAGACACAATTTGTAATGTGGTGTGAATAGTTTAAAACTGAAAACAATTTTCAGAATGCTTTAGCGGTGTGGTGATAGCTGGGGAATTGCAGCAGCATCTACATATGGATCAGTATACTGTTATAAAAGAAGATGGATGAAGGTCAGAGTATTGTTATAAAAAAAACATTTTTATTTGAGTACTGTAACTGTTTCAGAAGGACCGAAGCCTTATTGGTAGTTTTGATTATGAGGGTATTTCTTAGTCCTTTAGGTTTCCAGTTGCTTTTACCAAAGAATCATATAACAATTGTGGAAAAAAATAGATAACGTGGTTTTGTGGAAAGACTTGTGGCACAATCACTTCAATGTGTTTTATATATTGTACTGCCATAAAACACATTAAGCAGTACATCTCTAGAATATTCTATTACTGCTTATTTAAAAATATCCCATTCACCCTATAATAACTGAACTCTCTGTAAGTCCCAGCCTCCTTGCACAAATAATAGCAATTATTTTACTATTCACATATTCTTTGCATATTTTAAGATAACAAACTATGGTGTTCAATATTGTCTGTATTCCAGAACTAATTTTATTTTTCTTTGTAGAATTGCATCAGAGACATTACAGATGCATTGATCGCTTTGTGTGAAGACAGGCATGAAGAGAGCAAGAATTGCATGCTTTCAAATAAACAAATTGTCAACTCTGTCATTGACATATTTGGGGCAGGTAAGAAGCTGTGCTGATTCCTGCGTTATACTGTATATGCCAGTGGTTTTTGCTTCTGGTTGGTGGGTATCAACTTTGTCCAGTACATATTCACTGAGGATTATGATGATAATGATGGGTATGTAGCGCCCATCATTATCACCCATTAACACCCTTTTCATATAAAACCTTTCATGGTACATGATAATTACTTTAAGTAAAATGTTGGCTTGGGTACATTGAAAAAGATGATCTCTTTAATAAAGTTTGGAACTAGGTTCAACCAAATACCAATTCATCGGGCTTTAATTAGGCAGTACAGTGGCTCAGTGGTTAGCATTGCTAACCACTAATTCCTGGGGTGCCATCTGCATGGAGTTGGTATGTTCTGTGTCCAGGTGGTTCTACAGTTTCCTTCCACAGTCCCAAGACATACTGGTGGGTTAATTGACTTCAGGGAAAATTGGTCCTGGTGTGACTGAGCGTGTGCATGTCTGTGTTAGCTTTTGTCTACTGTGCAATGGACTAGGCTCACTGGACTGTGATATTACGCCCAAGATGTACAGTAGCCTGCCTTGCGCCTGTTGGTTGACAGGATACAGTAGGCTCCAGCTCCCCAACAACCCTGTATTGGATAAAGTGGTTAGAAAATGGATGGATGGTACCGCAAAGTTCACCAATATCCTACTTCAAATTCAACTGACTGGAAGAAAAAACGAGAATGTTCAAAACGGTGTCATTCTGAACACAGTCAGCCAGTCTGTTTAGAAAGCTACAGCAACAATTGAAGAATCAACCTGAGTTTGAGTCCTTTCTTCACAGTGAGAAAACTACAGTATTAAGTATTTACTAAGGAAAACTGTTCTAAAAATGTCTAGTCAAGAAAGCTGTTTTGGTTAAGAATTCACTAACTGAAGAATAATCCCTGGACCATTCTTGAGAACCATTGAAACATGCAATGATCTTAACCTGTTCAAAGAGAGATTTATAGTAACACAAAATAACAACTCAAAATATTTTTTTTTTACATAAGTCTTTGTATGGACTTGTATGAAGCCCGTATAAACTTGTATGACTCCTTGATGAAAGCATTCTCCATTCGCAAAACAATTTTTTCCACATACTGTATCATTGGAACAAGTTAAATTAAGTCCACTCTGTTGTCATGAGCCCATCAGAACACACATTTTCTATCCTTTTGAAACCTCAACTTTAACTTTGCATCTTTTGGAGTTAATCTAAGAATTCTTTTTGTTTAGGAAGCATTGTACAGGGTAAGAGTTTCATTGTAAATTGGTAGTGCATTCATCTGGATACAAAAAATCCTCTAGAAATGTTTCTAATTAAAGTTTAGCAGGTAATAATTCTTGTTATTGTTAGAAAAACTATTTAAAAACGTGCTGTTTAACTTATGTGATACAGTCTTTATAAAGTAGCAGTCCCTGACCTATTAGCTTTCTGGCATTTGGTGGTACTGAGTTTACAATAGGGATTAGAATTACAGAAGCCTGCATTATAAAGATTTTCCTGGACATCTGCAAGCAATTACTGAGGACTCTTGACCTAATATACATATATGCGATCCACAGACGTTTTTTTTCCTTTCATTCTGGATGTTTTATTTTGGATTGTAATGAAAAATAGACTAGGAGGAAGATTTCTCACCTCACTATGGTCAAAATAAATATTATACAGATGTCATAAAATAGCTGCTTTAATCAACAAACTCTGAATTGAACAATACACTGATCAACTCCATACTGAAAACCATCTGCTCCTGATGGTGGCTTTCTATGTGGTTAATGCAAACGCCTTCAAAATAAAAAACTGCTATACATTTCAGTACTGTATGTCCTAATGGTAACTTTGTTCTGCAAATCCAATGTGTAGCTGCACTAGTTATGCTTTATAATGACTCGGTTCTTTTGTATGTGTTGAATTTTCAAAGTATTTGGTTTTCGTGCAATTTACATCATGTGAGAACATATTGATGGTTGCTGCTAGGCATATTTCTATTAGACTTATTCAAGTACTTGAATACATGAATATCTGTATACATCCATTCCCATTTAAATTTTAACTTGATGAATGGATTTTTGTTTGTTATTAATTCAAATTTTAATATGATATACATTATTTGCACATTAAAAATAGACCGGAGGTGCACCGTTGCCTTTAGTTTAGGCCACACATGTACATACATTTATACTTAATATAAGCCAATGTGCATGATGTCATGCTGTTTTCAGAAAATGCTGCAATGTATTCTTAAATATTTTCGGAAATTATTGCCAGGAAACATATTCAAGCACTTGACTTTTAACTTAAAAATATTATTATTGGCATTGCAATTCACTCTGAGGTTTGTCAGATGAGATGTCAGAATTTCTATTTATTCATACTGTAGGAAACAAATGTTCCACCACAAATTCTCGTGTTGCTCTTAGTTACATACAGTATATAGTCCTTCAATAGGAGTATTATGGTTAGAAAATAAGGATACAAAACAATTCCAAAGAAGAGGAATTGTTACATGTAGACCGCTCTATAAATAGTAGGTAATTGATCTGAGGACTTCATCCTGTGGTTTCTTGTAGCCAGGGTATTAATTTCAAAAACATGGATGGGTAGCCTGTTTCTGCAAATATATACAGTACCTCCTGTTCTCATTTTTAAATCCACTTCTAGAAAGCTTCTCATGTAGTAGCCTCTTATCTTCTTTTATATTGTAACATGAGGTTATTCAAAGACCAGCGTGCAGAAACTTGAACTTTAATGCCCTTAACTACAGCAGTGCAGTTTGACCTTTTGAAGTCCCCCAGTGAGGAGAGGTGAGGTGGGAGGAGTGTTGATTCATCCCTTGTTGTCCACCTCTCCCCTTCAAACCCTGAAATCCAGCCCAAAAGCAAAAGAGAAAGCCCAGAAAAGTTCTGGGCTAAAAGTTTTTTTTTCCTTGCGTCAAAAATGTCACAAAAAACATTATGGAATTTTAGCTCCCTTTATAATCAACATACATCTTATACAGTTAAAAAAAACAAATAAAGGAATGTGGAATACTACAATTTGGCAGTTTGAGCATGGTCAGTATTTTGCAAACTTCCTGTTATAGCAATGATATTTGAGTTTCCTTCCATGCTAGTGTGATTAGCCTTCCCATCTTTTATAGTCACATCGTACTTTATGGTACTGCAGTAAATAAAGAACATATTTTGAGATACTGAGGACATATTGTGTTGTAGCCATAGTAAATACCTAAGCATGTCTTAGCTGTCTACACTTGTCTGCAAAAAACAAGATTATGTTATCCAGATGTGGTGTCTGGTATAGTTCCAAGATTGAGGGTTATATTGTACTAAAGGTGAAAGATTCAGTATACAGTTGTTAAAGAGGCCCCAATTTATACACACAGTAACGATTCAAAGTCACTTATCACAAGAGTCTATGTAACTGGATTTTGATCAAAACTATTAGCAATGTATGAGTTTGCACGTTCACCTTGTGTTCATGTGGGTGTCCTCCCACATGGCTGAACCACATTGGCAGTTCATGGTAAAACCTGGACTCAAACATAAAGGTCCTAAAACAACAAGTGTGACATTTAGTGTAAAATGATATTTAAATAATTGAGGTGTAAAGTCAGATATTATGATTTTGATTAAAAAAATTAATTGGTGTATAAAGAAGAGGCCCTTATTACCATGTATAAACCCAGTGCTTTAAGCAGTTTTTAGCAGTCTTTTACATTCAGTTTTACCACTGAAAGAACAGAAACATGGGAGCCGTTGAGAAGTGAAATTAACTAAACAAAATATATTGAAACTGTTTTTGTCCACATGGAGTTTTCAAAATAAATTAAATTTATTACAAGTTATTACAGCCTATATACAGTATATTTTAAAGACCAGTTTGAAACTACATAAGAAAATAGGGGAAAATGGTAAGGGTTGTTAAAAAGAAAAACATTTATTTCATATTATGAAAAGTAAAATTTACAGATTATGAGACAGAGGCATTAAACAGATATTAAATGTTTCTCCCTGAAGAAACAGGCAAATACAAACCATGTCATTATTTGTAATATTCAGGGTTTGATAGTTGGTTTCTACTTTTTTACTGTTGAAGAGTAGCCCGAAGAAATCCACTCCAATAAACACTAAAAGAAACAAAATGTTAATAGAAGTAGGGAGAGGTTTAAAAATATATTTTACAGATATTGTTCAAGCCCAAACTTTAGACAAGAAAATCCACTGAGCTTTATTAAACCATAGCCTCTGCCTTTTTCCCCCCTTTTTTATTTATTCAACATTTAACAAAGTATAATACGGTATTAAAACTATCCAAGAAATTAGTGATTAGTATATATCGGTAGCTATTCCAAAATGAATTAATATATTTCTATGAAAACCTCATAACTGAAGAAGATTCAGTTTTTTCAAATTTTTATATTCGGTCTTAAAAAGAATCTCCTTCCTAACTGATTGATTGGTTGGTTGATTGATTTTCTCTGTTAATTTTCTCTGGCGGTTTCCCAGGTAAGCCCTCATAAAGCAGTTAACCAACTACTTTTATACTGAGCTGGCTGTTCCAGTAAAATAACAGAAACCAATAATAGTATAAAGAATCTATCACCATATAGTAGTAAACTAATTCTCCTCAGTGGATATTAATTAATCAGTTAAGCCAAGCTAAGAGCTACAGGAACATATAATGTATGTACTGTATGTGGCAATTGCTGCAAGTATAATACTGTATTTCCAGATACCTAGGGATGACACTGCTATTACAAGTGTTGTAATTCTCTCCTTGGGTATTTCTTCTTTTATTACATCTGCTTCTTAAAAAAATTGCCAATAGATTTGGAAAAAAAAAAGCTGGATAAAATTTGTGTCTGTTGTGATAGGGAATAATCTTTACATTTGTCCTTTTTTTGCAGGCTTTGATACAATTATAGCAGGTTTACAATGGAGCCTACTGTATCTTATACAGTTTCCAGACGTCCAAGCACACATTCACCAGGAAATTGGTAATTTTTAATCTTATGAAGTTTATTATTTAAAAGATGGCCTTTCTCCAAATTTACAGTAATGCATGAAGTAAATGTGAAAAGAAAGTAATTCGGATACATAGAAAAATGAGGAAAAACACAAACGATAACAAGTCAAAGTCAACAAGTCAAGAGATGGCGGGAGCAAAGGGATGCAGGCACCTGTTAGAGCTCCAATGCCTGTGCAGTACTGTGCGAGTAAAGTAAAACAATGCCCATTAAGCATTCAACTTGTACAGCAGGTGCTGTATAAGTTAAGGTGTGTAGTAGAAGTTCATAACAGTGTAAGTTATCACAGGATCTTTCAACAGAAAAAACTGTGTGGAGAAAGGTGAAACCTGAAAGACAGTCAGAAACTGACTGATCTGATCTGATTTCAATGGGTAATTTTCTCCTTCACCGTTTAATATTATCTATTATAATTTATTCCTGCTCCATATTAATTTACAACACGATAAGGTGATAACAAATTGCACTAATTTAACAAGAGCTTCTAATGTAAACCAGGTCACAAATTTGATCATTAGAAACTGATCCTTTTATACAGATACTTCTATTTAAAGAGATTTTGCTAAATAACTTTCTCTAAATTTGCCGATTTTCTTTTTGCATGGATTCTAGCATAGCAATGCAGCTTATACATGCCCCAGTAGTTTAAAAATACAGAAAATTGAATTCTTTCATGGATGGTATTGGTTTCAAGCACAACTTCTTTTTTCTGTTTCATTACTGGCAGAAATAATTCCACAATGCATGTTCTGTTGTGTTTTAGATATTTAGCACAGTCACTGCAATTGTGTTTTCATTTTAAATTGTTTTCTGTCCCTGAAAGTTTGTACATAAATAAGCATCCACATCTGTGGACTTGTGGTTTTTCTTTTGGACTCTTTTGAGCATCAATGAATATGCTGAATTTGTAAAGTTTATGTTCTCCTTCTTAACACAGACACTGACAGTAATTTCATTTATCAAGCAAATTGTGATGTTTTTGTTTTCCTATTCTGAAAGTGGTGAGCAAATTAACCTTAAAGCTTTGATGTTTTTGTGCTCCAGCTTACTCATGTGCTGTTTTTATCTAGATGATAAAATTGGCTCCAGCAGACTTCCAAGGTTTGAGGACAGACCAAAAATGCCTTACACAGAAGCATTTATATCCGAAGTATTCAGACATACATCCTATGTCCCGTTTACAATACCACACTGGTAAGTCCAAGAATCCTATTTTGAAAAAACACATTTCCATACCATAAACATTTTCCCGTTTCAGTCTGGTTTCTTCCATAATGTTAAACTATTATTGTTAAATTCAATAAATAAAGTCATATGGCATCAACTTTTAGATACATTGGACATAAACTAAAAAAAAAATGTGTTATTTGATTTAGTATTATGGCAAAAAAGAGGCTCTGAAACAATAATTTCATAAAACAATATGAAATGTGAATTTGCTATAATAGCTGAAAATTGCTGTTGCTGATTTATGATGGCTTTTGTAATATTTTGAAAAAAAAATAGAATATTCCTTTATACAGTTTTCACAGTGTATTGTTTGAAAATTGTGTGAAATCCTATTACTGTGACCTACTGTATGTCATTTCAATATTTCAGGTTATATCCCCCATATCTGACAGTACACTTCTTCAGTTCTTGGTATTTGTAAACTTTAAGATTGTCCACCATTTATTACACAGGATTGCACATACACGGTAGCAAACCAAAGCAATAGATCAGGGGTAGGAAACTGTGGTCCTTGAGTCCCATGTTTCTAGTTTTCATCCCATCTCCATTCTTAATAACCGCATTTAGCCAATGAAGTGGATAACAAGACAGATTAGCTGTGTTTTCCACGTCTTATAATTGGGTGTTAATTGAAAGCTGCTTGTAAAACCTGCAGGAACCTGTCAGTGGAAGACAAGGGTTGTCTGCTCCCATATTAGAGGTTAGCTGCTCTCGTAGCAGAGAACTTGATAGATGTTATACAGTACATCCTTGAAGCTATTGAATAAGATTGTGGACAACACATACTTTTTTTGAGTGCTTGAATGAATAGGATTGTGGACAAAATAGATCCTACATTCAGTTCTTGAATGAGTAATGTCTGTGTGGAGACTAACTAGTAGCAATACCTTATGTAAGACAAACAAAGAGAAAGTATTGAGCTGGTAAGATGACCCTCTGCTTTGGAGTGCCAGTTCTACACATCTGAGCTTTGTTTACACCAGACAGAGTATTTCTCCTTTTTGGTTTAGCAAACAAAGAATCAATTATAGTATGAAACTGATTGTTGTTCCTAATGGAATGTAAGAAATGTAAATCTCCATAATTTAAAGGTTTGTTTAGTTTACCTTAGTTCAGGGAGAAACTTGAAATGGTCAAAATACAAACCTTTTATTTTACAAGGTGAAATGTAATTTCTTTGTTCATCATTGACAAAGTTACACAGAAACAATACAATTATATTGTGTGACAGGTAATTTAATACATGCCTTTTCTTACAGCTATATGACACACTCATGAACAGTTAACCAATTTGATTTTCTGTTGTAGGTGTTTATTCATAAGAGCTGTAGTTTCATTGAGAGAATTCATTGAAAAATCCAAGATTAATATATCACAAATGGAAGTGTATACAGTAATATTTAACAATTTAGAATATATCGTACAACAAAGACATGGTATAGTTCTAGGTACTATACCACAAAACGGTAATCTAAAGGATTAATATGAAAATTATTCATCAAAATTTGAGATCTTTAGTTGTAATGGGAATAATTGTCTAGACTTAGCAATAATTACAGCTCTCTAACAGCTAACTGTAGATGCAAAAGTTTCAATATTTCCTGAACTTTTTAAGGGTTGTGTAAAGCTGAGTGAATAAATCGACTGAACAGTTAACATTGTGAGAATTAAGAGGTTTAGAAAAATGTCCCATGGAATTTTTTACAATTAACATTTTTGTATGGTGTGCAGCTATTAATTACATCTACAGGTATATGGATAGATCAGTCTTAACCTTGCTTTTTTAATCTAGTACCACAGAAGATACCATCCTCAATGGCTATTTCATTCCCAGAGACACCTGTGTATTTGTGAATCAATATCAAGTCAATCATGATGAGTAAGTATATTACTGTACTTGTATATTTAACAGGCAGTTAACTATGATGTAGAGATGTAGTGATCTCTGTGCTTCTGTATCGGCACATCTGGGTCGCTGTCCACGAGTGTCCACTCCACGGGTGGAATGGCTGGGTGGAGTCAGGCAGGCCCAATGTAGGCGCAGAGCTCAGAGCTTGTTTCATTTGTCCTACTCTAGTTCTTGATGCCTGCGGATTCCTAGTTTCATACTTCCCTGCCTTCACATCAGTTCTTATACTGTATAATTGTATAATGCCAGCATGCCCAAAGGGGTTGGGCAGCCAGTTGTCCTTGGACCCCTAGAGGATTTTTTCTCCTTACCAAGGAGTTTTTGGTTCCTCTCCTCCATTGTCTTCTGGTCTTTTCTGTTCTGTATTCACAACATGTATGGCCACTTGCATTGTTAAGCGCCTTGGGGCAACCTTGTTGTGAAAGGCGCTATATAAAAATAAATTGAATTGAATTGAATTATAACGAGAAATAGCTTTAGCTGTAGTGGTTCTCTCACATCCTGTGTTGTGATCTCTCACAAAGTCACGATTTTGTTAAACACTTTTTGTTTATTAATTTCAAGTGTAACACTGTAGTTTTAGTCTTGTAATAGAGAAGGCACAGCAGTAGTTTCAAAGTTATATAAAAAAAGTACTTGGCCAACATGCAACTAACATTAAAATGTGTTGTGCCAGACGTGTTCCAAAAAACTGCATTGTTTATGCACTGGCAATTTTTGACCTTGTGAGGAATATTACTTACATGTTGTTTTGCTTCATCCAGATGATTATGTTGATAAGGTGTGGAATATTGCTATACATTTTCTTCTTTAGTGATTATAGTGAATTTGGGTGACTGTATTGCATCTAAATGATTTCTACACTGTAATATCTGATTAGATCTAATAATGTCTACCTAATAAGGTGTATTCAGAATCCAAATATGAAGGACTTGTCTCCCTCATCAAATCAAATTATTATTACACAACTACTGTATCTTTAATTAATTAAAACAATTCATACAAATAATATAGCAATCATTAAAATAACTATATTGATTATGTTCCTATAATTTAGATTTATTTTATTATAATATTTAATTGTGAAATATATGTAGTATTATTTAATTATAATTATTAATAATTTGATGTAATCCCTCAACCTTTAAACATGATAATGCCAGTTCATCTAAATGCAAACTTTAGTCATGATCTTCAGTATATCCATGACTTGAATTTGCCCACCTCAGATCTCAGCTCAATTAAGCTTATCTAGCATGCGCTGGTAGACACACATATCAGCATCAACTTTTGCCAACTAATGTGAATTTGACTGTTGAGTTACAGCTTGTGTTGTTTGTCAGCATGTCTCAGTTAATTGTGTTGAAGGTGCCTCCTTGTTTAATGACAACAGTGGTTAGAACACTTCAGATAATTCTAAACCACAGTTCCTGGACAACCTAGTGTTATTATTGGACTCTTAAATGGATTGGGAAAGATGAGGAAAATCAATTATTGTAAGATGTAATTAATATAATTATGTTCAAAGAACAAGGTTTGGAAAAGGTGAATGAAATTAATCCTTAGAATTCCAGGGAGGGGATGCAGCATTTGTGTTTATTCAGATTTAGTTTCACTCCTTTTATCTGAGCAGTGCTGGCTGTCATGTTAAATGGAGCACGAAAAGAAAAACCTCAGCATTTAATTAATGACTCTATTAATAAAGATTAAACTCCATGTCAGGTAATGGTTGTTGTCTTTGTCTAGCACATCATCCCATAAAGACAACAAAGAAGGTCTGAGAAACAGAAATAAGGTGTTATTATGAGGAGGTGGAAGTACGTGAAAACGTTATGCACGGTAGAAAAAATAAAAAAGAGACCACTTTCCAGAACATTCCATATCCAAGTATTTATATTTCACAACAAGCACAACTATGTCAACACAGCTGCTTGTTTTGATGAGTTCTCTGCTCCGTCATGCTCTTCATCAGCGCATACATTCTTCTGAACATCGCCGTTGTAAGGAATTGTATATCTTTCTGATCCATTTATTTTACACACTTTTTTCACACAATTGTTTTCACATGAAATGCATCAAAAAAGAACTCACTGTAATATATGGAAATATGGAAACCCCTAACACCCATCGCCCATCTCTCCCAGCAGCATTCCCATCTATGGTTCTGAGGGCTCCTCAAATCTCGTTCATCAACTACAGTGGAACTCCAATAAAACAAGGCTTTCACTACATGCTCCACACCTCCACACCTTATGTTTGGGTTGTCATACTAATATAATAATACAATATATGTCAGAATAATATACAGCAATAATATATAGCTCATCCATAAAAACAGTAAAGGAAGGAAAAGGCAAAGTTTTAATGACTTCGGGGGGTGAGGTCGGTGCCTGGCTTTTAATTTTACTGTACTATGTCTTTACATTTATGAATCTGAAAGATTGCAAATTACATTCATGCTGTTTTTCATTTTGAATGTTCTTTCTCCATGATTGGCCTATGTTTTTATGTTTATGTCTAAAATCTGCATGAGCTGTATATAAAACACTTGGATCTTAATATACTGTAGTTATTCATAATATTCAGAATCTTGATCCTTTACATTTCCTATAGAAGCAGAGACTAGCATGCTATCTGTGAGTGTGAAAACAATGATATCTACTCCATATCTACAAAATTCTATTCAAGAAATAAAAGGTACTGTATTTTTAATTTAAGGTGAAAGAAATCTGACATTATTTATATTCGAGGATCAGCAACCTATATTTTACATTGGTGGTACTGAAAAAGTAACCATTAATAACCATTCATATTTGTTTTTTTCAGTGCTCTGTGGAAAGATCCAGACAAATTTCAGCCAGAAAGATTTTTGGATGAATCAGGACAATCAAACAAAGACCTAACAGAAAAGGTCTTGATATTTGGAATGGGTAAAAGGAGGTGTCTGGGAGACGGGTTTGCCCGTCTTGAGATGTTCATCTTCTTAACCACATTACTCCACCGTTTTCAGATTAAAAATGTTCATGGGCAGGAGCTGGATTTAAATGCTGATTATGGGCTAACAATGAAGCCTAAGCCATACAAAATCAGTGTTTCTCAGAGACTATAACAGCTTACAGAGGGCAAACGATATTTAAAGCCACTGGCAAACAACATACTAACATTATTGCAAGCTGAAGAATAAAAATAAAAACTAAGATAAATTAAAATGGCAGTGACAGGCTTTCCTCTTTGAAAGGAAGGTTCAGTGAAATATGAAATGATGGGAAAAACTAAAGCCAAAGGCAATAACAAGAAATGAGCTTAGTGTGCACTGCCTGATTTTAAAGCAACTAAATAAAAAAGAATGTGGAAGTATGCACTCGGTCTCATTAGTAGCAATTAAAAACTAGATCAGTAGTGGCTGAGGTCCTGCAAAATTTCAGGGTGAATTTGAATGGCCTGACTGGTTCATTTGGACAATGCAAAATGTTTATCAAGTCACTACAATAAAACTAATGTAAAGACTCTTTGAGTAGACAGTGTATTAGCTTCTAACTAGTTGTACAATATTCCCTAATAATGAAAGATAGTAATGCTCGTGTTACAGTTTTGAAATGGAATAATGACAATATAAAAAGGCTTATACAGGCAGTGTTCTGCTCAACTAAGAAATATTTCTTTGCTAATCTCTCCGTCAGGCAAAATATAGGAACACATTAGGAAACACTTTTACAAACATAAGAATGGTGAATATTATAAGAAGTAGAATAAATATTTACAATGTTATAAATGTAATTGTCTTTTAGATCATTGTGTGTCTTTATTAACATCTACAAGTTTTGTATTTAAAATCAGGTACTTCAGATGTGTGAATTCATCACAATATTTTGTAAGCTCTTAACCGTATCAGTTGCAATAATATGTATTGTGTTTTTTACAAAAATATTTTTAAAAATACTCAAATTTAGTTTTTTTTTAAATCAAGCATGTGAAAGTATATAATTTTTCCATTTCTCTTCTGTTGTCTAGAAATGCGCTTTTATTTGTTCACTTAAATGTGCTATGATTTAAACTAAAAGTAGGTTTTAAATAAATAGCTTTAAAATAAGTTTAATTTTGATTTCAAAAAGGGAATGTTTTGCATGTAAGCAGCAGGCAGGTTACTGTTAAGTATGGCTTTAAATATGAATTTGTATGACTGTTCAAATCAAAGACTTCATGCTGAATACTCAATGTATTAGATAAGGGGCCGTTGTTTAATTTAGTAAAGTAGAAAACATTCAGATCCAGTGAAAAAAACAATGCATTTCTCTCTGTTGAACTGAACCACGTTTAAGTTGAATGCAGCTTTAAGTAATTTTTAGAGAATTAATTTGTCCCACTATTTATGGTGTTATATAATCTACTTTACATCTATAACAGAGGCATTTTTAATGATTTATATAACTTGTAGAAAAGCTTTAAAGGAAATATTTTAAAGAAGCGTTAATCAAAAAGAAGAGATAAAACCTCACATCTAAAATTGCCCGTATAATATTTAAAAATTAAACACATTTCATAATTTTAGATAGCTAAGGTTATCAAACAGAAGAAAATCAAGTATCTCGTCTAGTTATATGTTACATATACACCCACACACCATCCATTTCTCCATATTTTATCTCCAAGATTTAAGAAATGCTTCAAGCATGTCTAAAGCTATTAATTCAAGCCTGCCTAAGCTGCTGTGGTTGGGATTTCAGCAGATATGTCTTATTTCAGTTCTTCCTCTAGGCATTGCAATTAGATTTGGTCTCTGTATTTACAAGATGTTTTACAATTTTTACAAAACATACATTGTAAAAAGCCTAGAAAATAGAGTTGTCAAAAAGGAAATGTGGAATAATGACAAAACCATAACTAAAAGCCATGAAGACATTCCATTAAATTAGATATCTAAATTATTCAAGAGAATAGTTTGGAATCCTTACTTTCTTACAATGCCAAATTATACATCTAAAGAAAATTTGAAGTAACCAGTGTAAGACAAAAGCATGGAATTATGATCACTCAGAATAAACTTGTTTACTCATTGTTGGATGCAATATGGGGGATTCAACCCAATATTATTTGTGTTGTTTTAAGTCTCCTGAGAATATAGTCTGGTGGGTTTTGTAGATCTCAATCAGTAGACCTTTGATTTGTTTTGCAAGGGCTAGTTAGGACAGGCATTGACATTGAGAGTGCTGAATACTATGCATTTGTTTTTCTCCTTAAATCAGACATTTTGTTCCCAGCAGTTTTGTGTATCTTCCAATACCCGTTCTTAATATATTGATAATACAAAAAATTCTAAAAAAAAAAGGTTTCAGTCTTTTGTTTGTTTCACATTTTACTTACAGTATAAGATGTTATTTTATGCATTTGTGGTGAATGGCATCTCAAAGATATTTTTAAACATTTTAAAATGAAAAAAAGCTTTATACAGTACCACAGTACATTACAATTTGCAATTAAATTTTTTCTGTTAAGTTTGAATTCGAAACATAATGACTACATCTCTAGAATATACAGTATAAGAAAGTAAAAATGACTGACAAAAAGTCCATTACTAAACTAAGTGATAGGAAACCAAAGAACCCAGCAATGCCATATACATTTTCCAGTAACGCTTTATTATTTATATTTAGTATTGCAAAAAAAAATCTGTGTAATGTTTTGCTTTAAATTTATGGCTTACCATGCACACCATTCAGAAGCTATTTGTTCTTCAGAGGAGAGGGTGGTAGTGGTGTGAACAACTTCTTTACAACGTGAATGTCATTTCTCGGTATATTAAACTTGGCATCATGTGTCTTTTTCCAAGACAACACTGAAACAGATGTGTGTGTGTGTTGTTTCCATTTTTGGCAGAGTGAGATTATTCTGTATAAATTGTCTTGTAAACTGGGGGAAGAACAAAATTGGCATTCGTGCCCCCAGGAGCAGACAGTAAAAAGCTGTAAATCATTCCAGGGTATCTTAATGTTATAAGGCTGTTCCAACAAATTGGAGAAGACTTTACATTAGGTTTAGTCGGAGAAAAAGAATGTCATTTGGCAGTGATGGCCCACTAGTTTGGAAGAGAGTGTTGCTGTGGAGCAGTAGACTGCAGCAAGTCTGAATACACATTTCTAATTCAAGGGGGAACATAACCTTGAAGGCACAAAAGCTAAAACTCAAGAGACATAAAAAGCATTGTTTTAAAATATAGTATTGACCTTAGTGGATAGACTTAAATTTAACAGTGATTCATTAACTCTTATGCCCATCTCAGCTTTATTGAAAATATGTCAGTGTAGGTTCTTTTATCACTGTAAATAAAGATCTATGAAACTTCACATAACCGTTGTAAATGAGGTACATATTTTTAAAATTTTGTATCTGCTTTTTTTAGTCAAAAGTAACAGCTCCTGCATGTTTCCTTTCTTTTTCATTGCAGGAGAATAAAGATACTATGACCATTTGACAAAGGGCTGTTTCATTCTGTGAGGTCTTTCAAATTTTACATACAATGTTTACACTCCAGTTTCACAATGATTATGTCCAGGTTCTTTAATGTCCAGCTTCTTTATCACTGTCCATCATCCTGGAACACATACTGTATATATATATAAAAAAGTAAACTTGTTGTTAATGTTATTGTTAATGGATTTTGTCTTTGGTTTTTGCCCTTTTGTGTTCATTGTTTCTTGTGTCTTACCTGTTTTTGTGGATGCACAATGATTCTCATTGCAGTGTTGGTGTCTGTTCTGTAACCTGACACTCATGGTGTAGTTGTCGGTCTTTGTTTACAGTAGATGTTGTTGTAAGAGTGTGCGCATGTGTGTGCTGTTCCGCAGCTTGGTTTTTAGAAGCCTGTTTTTCTTAAAGCTGTTAGTGGTGAGCTCCTTAAAAAGATACAGTTTTGGCAACATTTCCCTTGTTTTCCCTTGTCTCCACTTTTTGCAAACATGTTCAAAGTACTGGAGCACTGAAATCAATGCAGTACTTGTTTTGCTCTTCATTCTTTTTTCCTGTACAATTTAATGGCTTCTGCTCCCATTTTAACTTATAGCAAGGCAACTTAGTCACAGACCCATATTATATCAAAACATCAACCACCTGGTCACTGCGAATTGCAAGGGCAGATCGGTTTCAGTTTAATCTGGATCTAAAATACAAAGGCTTTGATTACAATTTAAATGGTTTAAAAAAATCTTATACTGTAAAGTACCAGGAAAACTTGTGGGAGTGGGAAATGTCAAAGTCCTCACCCTTTAAAAAGACTAGCACACTTTTTAAAATTTCTTAAAGAAGAGGTGTCTCCCGAATTATTACATCAATTTACAATTCAAGGTTCTGATTAAAAATGCTAGATTAAATGAAGGTATTAGATCACAGAAAAACTCATTTCTTTTCATTCCAAGTTGAAAACATTTTTATTTGATCGTGCTTTTAATCAGTGTTTTGTTTGTGTATGTACAGGACATGATGTGTTGTACTCTGCAGTGCTCTGGGCTGTCGTGCCCTGATGAACACTATATAAAAATAAATTTGACTTGACAAATTGTAATTATGCTGCCTGCCTCATCTGAATAATTAGAAACTGAAAGATAAAAGGCATTCCCCTTGATTCTTCTCACAAAACCCACGGAAATGTCTGCATACTGTAATTTGAAAAATAGAGCTACAGACTAGAGAGAAAAGGCTTCAGGAATTTTCAGACTTGCTCTGTTTGGCTATACTCATTCCACAAAAAGGTACCTTTGTTTTTTTCACTATTTCATATTTATATATGCCACAAAAATACACTTTGCAATATGAAACCCAGTTTAAACTGATTTAAAATATTTTTCATGAGTTTCTGAGGCTTCCATCAGAACCCTTTGTTTCTGTTTTTTATGTTGTGTTGTAATAGAAAAAAAAACATTCTGAATTCATGAGATACTTTTAGCTCAGTGTTTAATTTGGGCAAGTTCATTTACATACTTTGTTCATTATTATGTGGAATTTATTACACAACTAGGCAGTCAAACACAAACAAAGGATTCCACGATCATCAATGACCAGACTGGAAGAGCAGTTCTCCAGCTGATTGTCAATCCTTACTGTGTTAACTTGGCATCTAGTGATGGTGTTCTGAGACAACATCGAAACATCAGATCTCACATGAATTAGGATCCGTACATCTATTTCCTAGTACAGCTTTCAACTGGCAAATTGTCCGCAAAATCCCACCTTTGTCCCTCAGTATTTGTAGATTTGTTTATTATTTATACTGTATTTTGAATACATCAATAAATACATTATTTTGAGCTTTTTGAAAGAAACAAATGTGTACATTATACAGTTAACATTAAAGTTATAAATGTGTTAGATTCAAGATGAAACTCGAGTTTTCCATTTCAGTGAAGTTTCAACATCTGTGAAATATTTTACTTCAGATTAATGACTAAACATAATTACTTTATTAGTCTCTTTGTTTTCTTTTGGTGGTATTTTTATAGCCAGCTTCTTTGATGTGTGTATTTAATGTATTCAAAAATACTTGTATAAGAAACTTCAAATGAAGGATACTTGGGTAATACATTTGACTACTTTATTTTGTTGCTAGTAGTTAATTGATCCAGGGATTCAATCCAGACATTTTTTCAAATTAAACTCCTTCAACAATATGACTGTTTATGTTCCAGACTTCCACCACAAAATAAGTCAAATTTAATGTTACATAACAGCATTCACATAATGTAAACGAGAACCTCCAGAGACAAATTATTATTGAATGGATTCATATCTGACTGTCTGAAAAATAAGAAGATAATAACAGTTCATTTTATTAATCACATATTAATTAATATACAGAACATTATTTTAAACGTCAATACTTCTCAGAATCTGTATGTGTTTGTTAAAATTTGTTCTCATTTATATGGTTAAGTTTTCTTTAAAATTCCACCATTTCAAATGTATTTCTAAATATTATTTCAGTTCTTGAAGTGAAGACCTGCGGACTTAAAAGAACAGCTTTCCTGGTAAACAAACAAAATGTTTAGAGGGTGGTGCAACATTGCCTTTCAGAATGCTATTGCTCTCAGGATATACACACCAACCAGATGTGCATTGAGAAATGACAAACAGGACATATTTAAAGTATTTTTAGAACTCTTAATATATTACAGTACCAGCAGGACTCTCCAAAGAGGATTCTGTTGCTATAGATGTTTCAATTTTTAAAAACCACTTAAATTCTGTTACATTGTATGACTACTATTGTTGTTGTGTTTACCTCAATTTCATTTATATTAAAATGAATTTAACTGAGAAACATTTTTAAGTGTTTATTAATAGAAACAAGCTGTTTGGGCTTAGTTGTTTAACAAGGTTGTTCAAGAATTTTAGTTTCAGTTGAAAATTGTGAATCCCGTATTATTACTTACAATGAATAAAATATACTGTAGTATATCCTATGTGTAGTGTAAAACAACAGTACAAAATAGTATTTTGTTCTAATGTCCAAGTTTAGTGAGAAAGCTAAACCTAACCGCACCTCAAGTTTTTTTCTTGGCATTTCTGGAATGTTTATTGTTTATGAATGTTTATTTATCATGAGTTGATAATGTACTATAATGAATCCGAATATGAACGTGAAAAAACACAATTCAATTATGCCTGTTCATGCCATAATATTGCTAGTCATTTTCAGAATACCACAACCATAGACAAGACCTACCAACCTGGCCGTCACCATGACAACGAGATATGGACCGAAAACCCACAGGAAAACATTTGATACCTGTCACAGATGTCGGAGGGACATGCCGTGTAATGGACAGGAGAGAAGTCAAGACCCTATGTGTAGCGGCAAAATGGGGGAACACAGAGGTTAGCCCAGGCTCAGGGGGTCAGTCGATGTCGGGGTAGAAACCAATGCCCTCAGGCCACGAATGTGGGACGACCTGGAAACAAGGCGGGTCTCACGACATCCGTACCCTCAATGTTGAGCCAGGAGCAGAGGAGAAACAGGAAGTAAATAGGCAACACAACAAGACACACCGGAAAGACACGAATAATCGCAGGGCACTAAGAACAGGACAGAAGTGGAGCACCCTCTAGGAGTAGGAGAGAAGCGTGACAATACCTAGCTATTTAGGACCTGCCTTTGCAATTTTCTTCACTTTGTTATTTGGTTTTCCCTGTTTGGATTCTTGACAAAGTTTTTCTATTTTTAAAATTTTTGCCTGTACCCTGGTTTTTGCTCTTGGATTTCCTTTGCTGCCTTTGTTTGTATTGTCATGGACCCTCCCTATTTTCTGACAACTCCCTCGGAGTCCAGCTCGACTCCACTCTACACTGTGGCTTGCTACTCACCTGCCATTGGATCTGTCTTCAGCTCCGGAGTCCTGCACTTACAGTGACGCCTATTAGAAATGGCAGCTTAGAAAATGTACAGTATTAATTGTGATAAAATTGCTAAATTGGATAAGGTAGCTCTTACTGTATCTGAAATTTGATGGCAAAAGGGTGTTCTGAATGAGCTTGGTTTTGAGGGAAAACTAGGGCTAGGGTTAGAATATGAAATATATTTTGACTTCTGTTGTCTGTATGGTTTTGTCTTTAATGTCAAATACAAAAGAGGTTTCCAAATAGAACTCCAAATAGAAATAGAATGTATTTAATGCCAAATAGAATAGTTTTTTAAACTTTTTATGAGTTGTCAAGCCACTGGGCTGTCCATCACTTTAATGATGTGATCCAGACGGGGCCCACGGTGATTTACATGTTCATTACAGCCTGTTTGGGTAACTTTTTGCACATTCTTCCCTTTATACCTGCACTCATACACACACACACACACACACACGTTTGCTCATAAATGCACTCTAATTATGGTAACTACAGTAGGACATGAGGCATGTTTTTAACATTTTCTCACACTCACTCCTTCTGAGCTTGTTCATTCATTACAGACCTCTATGCACTTGGCTCATTGACTCTCAGGCTTAGAGTCCTGCTCTCACGGCAC
This sequence comes from Lepisosteus platostomus, assembly GCF_059453375.1. Classification (NCBI taxonomy): domain Eukaryota; kingdom Metazoa; phylum Chordata; class Actinopteri; order Semionotiformes; family Lepisosteidae; genus Lepisosteus; species Lepisosteus platostomus. Next base: position 60,302,640 of record NC_142614.1, read on the forward strand.
ATCGCCCTCGGTGTCACACAGTGGACATCTCTCACATCCCTGTTCCCTATCTCTCTAGAACAGGCTGTTTCTTTTCCCTCAGGGATTGCTGCTTATTCAACTCTTTTCTCTTCCTTCCCCTCTTTCCCGTTCCCCTTCATATAGATATTTAATGTTCATTAGGTCCAAATTCCTTTCAGAATTGTTACTCTAGAGCCATCTCATTTTGGGACAACATTCAGCAACACACGATTGAGAAAGACACAGCCTTTTTTCACCTTGAGCTGCTTGGACAGAAATTCAGACACACTGACAACACACTTGTTTTGCTTGATTAGCTCTTCTGCTTTTCCCACATAAGGACAACACATAACATGGGAGCTTCTGTTTTGCTCCTTCTGTGGTCTGATCCAAGTTCAGACTGAAGCCTTAGCTTCTTCTCTCAGGGAAGTAAAAAATCCTCAATTATATGATTTAGCAAGGGCTGCTTTTTAGATTCCAGCGGTCATTCAACTGTGGTAGCTTAACTTCAGACACTTCTCTAAGAAGAGTTCCGCCACCTTTACAGTCACATCCCATATTTTGTCACAGGTTGCAATATAAACAGCATTTGATAATGAGTAATGTGGTGAAAACATCCAATTCCATCAGGACAAATGTTTAGGTACAAAGAAATATAATTTTCTCACCAGTTCAGTTATTTCCTAAGACACAGATCTGCTGTCAAATGCCTACATTTTGTAGGAAAACTGACCCTTATCTTAGCTCAGGCTTTTGCTCAACCTTTTTGAAATGGCTATCTACTGTCCAGTCATGTGTGTTGAAAATGTGCATCAATGAATCAACAAAATAAGCCTGAAACACATAAATGAATGCTTAAACACATGGAAACTGTATCAATAGTGATGAAATTTCTAACTAAGACAAGTTTGTTGTCTTTGAAAAATTTGCTCTTGAAACTGTATCAATAGTGATGAAATTTCTAACTAAGACAAGTTTGTTGTCTTTGAAAAATTTGCTCTTTTAAAGGTCTTGGTTCAAACATGGTTCAAAATGAAGAAGATAGCAAAATATGATATTGCCTAAAATTGTTCTAAAAGGTAGAATTTTTTTTAAAATATCTAAATCTTGTGGAGAATGTAACTCTAATCCTAGCTCAAGGTTAAATTCAGACTTTCTTTAATGTGTGTTTGGAACTTATAAGTCTTGTGAGTTGAATGTTTGCTTAACTGAATCAAAATATTAACCTGAAATTATTCATGTCAGGTTAAAACCATGCAAAATTGATCAACTGTGTTAAAATTGCTGATTCAGACAAGTTTGCTTTCATTTGAAATTTGCTGCTCTTCAGAATGACCATGGCTTTGAATGCTTACTAAGGTTAGGGTTAGAATACCAAGTAAATTCTGGCTCATTATAGATGTTAATGTGCTTTAATGAATCAAAATATCTGCCTCAAATAACTAAATGCCAGTGTAAAAGCATGGAAAATGTATCAATGGTGGTTTAATTTAGACAAGCTTGCTTTTATTTGAAATCTGCTGCTTGGAACCTCTTCAGAATGCGCATGGTATTGAAGGTGATCACGAGTAAGGATTAGAATACCTAGAAAAGTCTGGATTCACTTATCTACATGGCTGTGTTTTAAATGCAAAATTGAATTTAATTTAAGTGGAATTTATACTGCCTTTACTAATAAGAATAATGCAATGTAAAAAAACAATTATCCATCCAAAAATGTTTTGGTAATAGGGAAATACTGTATCACTTGGGTGGGTACAGTGGCACAATGGAAACCAGAACACCTGGAGAAAACTCACATGGAGTTTGTATGTTAGCCGCATGTACAGAAACTCTGTTTGCATGGGTCTTCTCCACGTCTTCCTGTTCCGCCCAACAATCCAAAGACATATTGGTAGGTTTTTTCTATTTTCAATTTTCAATTTCAAGCTTTATTGTCCCCTAGAGGAAATTTGTTTTACGGCACAGTCAAACACAACACAATGACAATACACATGATCAAAAGGGAAGAGAATAAAGAAGTGTTACAGGAGAAAGAAACAAGAGACAAGAGACAAGGTGGTTACTTTGCATTGTTTAAGAGTGTGATTGCAGTGGGGATGAAAGATTTCCTGAGTCTGTTGGTTTTACACCTGGGGGCACAGAGGCGTCTCCCAGATGGAGGGGGTGAGAATTTGCATGTTTGTGTGTGTGTCTGGCCTGTGATGGGCTTGTGTCCCATCCTCGGTGTATTCTTCCTTGTGATCTTTGCTTGCCAGATAGGCTCCAGTTCTCCTGCAACCCTGTATTGGATAAAGCGGGTGAGTAAATGGATGAAAGGAAATGTCACTTTTCCTACATTGCAATTATGTCCTTAAACACAGCTGTACTTTATGTTCCATTTACTGTACTGTATGTCCTTACTAATTAATTAAAAGAAACAAGAAGATTGTTTTGCCAATTTGCTACCCTTATTAGCTCTAACAATCATTATTATTATTATTATTATTATTATTATTATTATTATTAGGAGCATTTTTAATGCAGGTTAATGATTGCCCTTAATCAACAAGTCTAACTCATGAACTCACTCACTTTACTCACTTTTTATGATTTTAAAATGACCATGCCATTGCATGGGAGGACGAATGTTTATATGATAGTTCATTTAACTTACATCAGATTGTGCATCTTCCTCCTCCAGCAAGATAAGCCTGGCAAGTCCCTTCGTGAAGAGGAATTGCCAACAACATTAGCCAAAGCATATGCTTATATTTAATTTTATAGCACAATTTAATTTTTATTGCAGCCTTCTACCACATGAAAGCAAATCAATTTAACTCCCCGAATGTTGAAGTTAAAGGTCGTACATTAAACTTTTAGTAATGTTAATTTATCTTCATACAAGATCACTTAGCCAATTTCTTGGTAATACTGTGCCTTATGAAACAAATTAAACTTTGGAAAAAGGAAAGATGGAATCTGACAGAAAGCTTGAGAATAATATCAAATCAACCAAATATTTATTTGTACGTACAGGTGTACTGTACTTGTAAAAACAACGATTTTCTGTTTTACATTTATTTTGTGGTTTTGGAATTTATCATAGGTTTACCTTACTCTTGTCTTTTATTTTTAATATGCTTAACCTCAGTGCACTCTGTACACATCTCACATCTAATAATACAAGTGTCAACATAGGCAGTTTTGCCATATGCAAGGCATTATTCAAGGAATTATGTTTCACATCAGAATAAGAGTTTAAAATTCCTGAAGATGATGATTTGCCTCAGTTGTGGTTCTGCATTAGAATAATGTAAGCTCCTCTGATGGATAATGCTGATTATATCATTTTCGTTTTAAGCTTTATGGTATACTTAAGAATCTATTCATACTGAAATATCATTCTAAATGTTTTGGGATATCTACAGCATTGCCTGTTGCACAATACAATGGAAAATTGTGTAAAACATCTTGACATATTCTTAAGACTGAGAGATGTTGAATACACAACAACTTGTCATTCGTTTTCTGGTTTTGCTTAAAACCTGTTTTCTTTGACTTAAAGAGGGAACTATCATTTATTATTCTTATTCTGCAATTAATATTGCAATTAATATTTCCTTTAGAAGCTATGATAAATCTTCGGGGTTATGTGAGCTTGTGGAGCACTTTTTTATTGTGTAATGTTATAAAGAATAGGAGCAAACTTATGCAATGTGAGTCATCCAAGGAATGATGATGTGAATATGTTTGAGAAGATGGAATTAAAGAAAAATCTTTCTTGTCCAAGATATTCTGATGCCAACTAAGTTTTCACACTGAGGTGATAGAATAATAAACATTTTATTTTCAACAAAAGAATAAAACTGCTTGTGAGGTTCATGGCTTCAGGGGCTGCGAGATGTCTCAGAGATATTCGGTAGTTTGAGGCACAGTGAAGAATTTATTACCACCATTCAATTAAGGAATTATAATTTAAATGAAAGAAAAAGAAGACAGAAAAGTGCTTATTGCTACAGACGTTTGGAGGACAGAGATAAGTAGTATACACTACATCATAATTATAGTTATTTACTGTGCACTCAAACAGCCAGATTATGACATTTTACTCTGTTTTGGTCTATGCTGATGGTTAGTAGATAAACCAAAAGGCTCTATGTCATGAGAAATAAAGCATTTTGTTGTCATCAAATTGATGAAACTAGAGAGTTTTCAATACATGTTCTTTAATTTAATTTGATTCAAGATTTTCTAATCAATTTTAGAAATAAATATCGGATTTCAGGACAATGGTTGGTTTTATATGTAGACATTCAGGCTAAGGAACCTTTTTAGTGATGTAAAAGGTTGTAATGATTCTTCTTACTTATATATTCCCAAACCTTTCCTGTCTGGCTTCTCGCTCTAGTTTTTCTGTTTTGACTTTTGTCTGTGCCCTGGTTCTTGTCCTCAGATTTCCCTCAGTGCCTTGTTTGTGTTTTTAGGGGGGTATGGACCCTGCCTGTTTTCTGTGGACTCCCTCGGATTGTGCTACTCACGTTCTGTACTCACGGCTTGCTACTAACCTGCTATTGGATCTGTCCTCAGCTCCAGATTTACTTAATATTGCAACTCCAGATACTGTATGACTGTTTTCAAGATAAAGTTTTCAAGATACTATTCTTAGGAAGAAGTGACACAATGGATTAGAAAGATAGGTAGGTACAGTAGGTAAGTCCCTTTTCAGGCTATAAAGGCCCATGGGGAATGGGGGGTAAGGGCCATCATTTTTCTTGACCATCCGACACTGGAAGTGGAGGTGATGTGGTCAGTATTACCCCCAGAAGGATTAACATTTTCAAAGCATGCTGAGAGGACCTGGGAGCCGCCTGGAAGAAATTAGAGCAAGTTACATTGCTTGCCCCTATATGGGATTGAACCCGGGACCTTAAGAAACAAAGGTACATAGGTATAATTAACAACTGATCCATTTCAAACCTGCTACGTTGATTTGACATAAAAGTTGTCATGTTGATATTTTCTTGTATATCTTCATATGTCTTCATATAAATCTTCATAGGAATTTTGTCAAAATACATGGAAATACATGGAAAACAACTTGCTGCTGTTTCTGTTTTCAGACTGTACAGCCAATTAACTCCAAATTCATTATGTTTCATCCAAGGGACATTAGAATTATACTAGGGAAAAATGGTTTGAATAAAGTGCAGCACAGTGGTAACTATTGCTGCCTCGTTGTGCTGGTTCAATTCCAGACCTGGAGTTTTCAGGGGTTCCCTCCCACAGTCCAAAAGCATACAGGTAGGTTATTTGGCATCTAGGAAAACTGACTCTGGTGTCACTGTGTGCGTGTCAGTGTTTGTGTCTGTTCCCTGCGACAGACTGCTGTCCCATCCATGATGTATCCCACCTTGAGTGCCTTGCTTGCCAGGGTAGGCTCCAGCTTCCCCCTGGCCCTGAAGGTATTGAAGTGGTTAGAAAATGGATGGCTTGAATAAATGAAGAAAGCCACATAACCTACAGGTACAGTTTATTCTTGGATTTGTTTTAAAAACCATTGAGATAAATAAGTTGTGGATTAAGCAAGGGGACTGCCTGATCCACCCTTCTGAAATTTCAAGCTCTCGGTATTGGAAAATGTTATGTGGTTTTGGCGAGTAATTGCAGGTTTGGCAGACAGTATGCCAGGGATTAAGGAATTCAAACCTTAAAATATGTTCTATCCCATTTATTTTTAATAATTACTTACTTGTAGTCCAATAACAGGTCATGGTGAGCCAGTCAGTGAGACAATAGTTTGATATATGCAAAGAACCTTGCAATTCTATCATTTTTTCAAATATTTAAACATCCACATTTGATTATGACTAACAAAAAAGGAAGTGAACGATTAATCAAAGATATTGGCTTTATGTCCAACTCTGTTAGGTCCCAGCCTTTTCTCCTGTGCATTTCAGAATACTGTAAATGGCAAAACCTAAACCTTACATGACATAATACCTTTCAGCCTTGACAAAGCTGTTAGGTTACACACAAAAGGATTGAAGTTCTTATGAAAATACTGCTTTTTACTACATACACTGCTTTATTTATTCTTTTATCATTTTGAAAGGCTGTGGATCTCATGTTCTTCTTAAGAGAAAAAAAGCTGGTTTGTATTCCAAGAAGCAGTCTGGTGTTAAACCTCTTCCACAGACTGTCCTGATTTTAATTTTAAAATCATCTGTAATAGAAGGAAAGCACAATAAATTCATACAATTAAACACTAGTTCCATAGTTTGTATAAGAATGGTATAAATATAATTTAAACAGAATGATTTTCTTGACAAGGGGTTTGCCACTCTTCTACAATATTTCAGTTAATTTTCAAGTGTTTCTTCAAAATAATGGTTTGAGATTAGTTTACACGAGTTTTTATTTTGAGAAAGTATCTTCTCTAAGATATAAACTTTCTTGTCTTGAAAACTTGTAATCTTTTCTTCCTAAGAATGAACCTTGTAAACCTGGTTTTCAGAACCCCAACACTTTCCTATTTTCTGGTCCAGTTTAGCTATCAATTACCTAATTGAATGGTAAACTGAAATAATCTTATAATTATACATTTGAATTAATTTCAGTTCTTGCATTTGAATTAATTGCCACTCTTAGATCGTTATAAATGTTTAAGTTATTTGAAATCTGCCACTATTTCAGTGAGTGAAAAAATAAATTTAATATTAAGGAAATTATTTTAAGACTTTAATTATCTCAGGAATGCATTCTGCTCTAATTCCAATCAGAAAACACTGCACTCCAACAAAATTGGGCATTCACAATGAATTCCTTGAAAACCTGATGAATTCCTCAAAAAACACAAAACCCTCTTAGGGCATGCATAGAATTGTATTTTTTTCCATCTTACCTCTTTCAGATGAGCTATCTCTTTACTTTCAGAATTTTTCTGCACATTATTAGTTATTGCTTTAACTCGTGTGGCATAGCTGAAAAAAAATAAATCTTTAAGAAAATACGTAGACATATTTCATTTATCTACAATTCTCTTATAACAGACAATATTCTTACTGCATAATAACAGTATTCATCTGAAAGTGTCAATGGAATCGGAGAGGAAGAGTATTTAAACCTGAGAACAGAAAGTACTTCTTTACCCTAAAGGTTGTGTGAGTTTGGATCAAGTTACCAATTTATGTTATTTTGCCAATATCCTAGTTTATTTTGTGTCACTGTCACATGGTGAGTGAAATTCTGAAATCTAGTTTTTAATTTATTATGAAAAACCTACAGTGTATATTATATTAAAATAGATTTTGTTCGGTCTAAAATATTTGAGAGATTAAGTCTGTGTCTTAAACAAATGCAAGTTCTTGCTAAAAGACTCAGATAATTCATCCACATAGCAGCCCTTCAAAGCTGGTCATTTTTTATTCTCTTTGAAAAGGAGACTCTGAAATAACATTATATACAAGTAGGCAGTAAAATAAAAAAAACATGGTGAACAATACATACATCAGTGACGTTAGGGTTTCTTCAACATTGTAGTCAGAGGGAGATATGTTCACAAACATAAGTGTTTTGGCATTTCCTCCCAATGAGTCCTGCATGACTTGAGTCAGTTTGTTGTTGCGGTAAGGTATAAAGCATTGCTCAGTTGAAAGGGCAAATATAACGTCACTCAAAGCACTCAAAGACTTGTTGATGGAATTGGCCTCCTGTAATTCTCAGAAAATAGAAACATAGAAAATAGTAAGTAGTCTTCCTTTGAGTGAAGAGAAACACTCACCAGTGTTCAGGTGAGTTTTGAAATTTCTGAATTAAGTCTCCTATCCATATTAGTAAACTTAATACACATTTAATTAAATGCTTCTTAAATTAAAGTTGTACAATATCAATGCAACACTGACCTCTAATAAATGTAATTAAATATTTAAAAATAAAAAAAATAAGAAGGCCTAAACAAAATTACAGATCAAAATATGATACATTTACAGTGTGAAAATATTGTGTTTACAGTGTAAAGCAATACAAATGCCAGTAAGCATCAGATATGATCCCCCTGAATATTAACACAATCCTGCCACTGTTGAAGTATGTGATTAAACTCTGGACAGAACTGCTGTGGAATGTTCCGCAACTCAATGTGTCCCCTTTAAGCTGCATTATCAAATTTGTCCCACATTGGTTCTGTTGGGTCAGGTCTTAAGAAAAAGCTGGACACAGCAAGATCTGTTTTCTTGTTGCCATACCATTGTAATCCTACCAGTGTGAAGAGACTCACTGTCCTGCTGGAAAAATTGACACTTCAGGATATGATTGCTGGGATGGAAAAATGATTGGCTCAGGGATGGTATCAATGTATTGCTGAGCTAAATATTTTTAATGTGAAAGGAGATTCCTTCACCTCATGGGCTGGCTTGAACTAAGCAACAGTCACCATAACGTTCACCACAACATCTCCACATACTGTCTTTCATCATACCTGGGGCAAAACAACTTACTTGGTGAATAAAACACTCCACCACCCTTTTAGTCTCTTTGGATGTTTTTTGTCATACAGAATATCACTATTGGATTTTTTTTGTCATACAGAATATCACTATTTAATCAACTATTTCATCAAGACAACAAGATCAACTATTTCATCAAAATAATATTAAGGATATACAAAACCACTGAGAGATTGGATAATGAGCTATGTCTTAGTAGTAGTGAAGACATTCCATGTTACTTGCATTGCCATGTTGACTTGAGTTCATTTATATATTAAATTTCACAAAAATCCTAGGTGCAATGAACACATGAACACACTCTACGACTGCACAGTAGAGAGGAAAAAAAACCTTTGTTCCAATTCAGGGGAAAACCTCTGGTGGCCACGGCGGAACAGACACCCCCACCCCGGGCATACTAGCAATGGATAAGTGAGTAGCTGAAATGTCTGAGGGAGTGGTGTGGATATAAAGGTCAACTACAGAGGAGGATGAATGGCTCAGTGCATTAACAGTAGGAACATGTCGATTGGAGCTGGGTGGTGAGAATTGATTATAGTCGAATAGAAGATTGTGAAAGTCCGGAACTTGAAGAGGAGAAGGAGCTGCATTGGGCATCAGGTTGAGGAACTTGAGTATCTGTAAATAAGAAAGGGTGTCCGCTGCGACCTTAGAAGGTCCAGGGAGGTGTTCAGCTCTGACAAGGAAGTTATGGGTAACAGAAATCCAGGTGAGACGGCGGAGGAGGCTTGAAATTAGGAGGGAATAGAATCTTCCTTTATTGATTAAAATGGTGGATTTGTTATCACAATGAAATGTGAATTGATTTTCTGACCCACTGGTGTCCCCAGATGTGGGCAGCAGAAACATTAGCATAGAGTTCCAGAAGGGCTCATACACGTGGGGAGAGCTTCTGGATTTGAGAGGGCCAGAAACTACAAAACCATTGAGCCTCAAATATACCTGCAAATCTGACAGCGGAGGATTCAGTGAAGGGAGACGAATCATGTGGAGCAGAACACCAATCATTCTAAAACACAGAGAGGCCATTCCAGTTTCGAAGTAAAACACTCCACATTCTGATATCCATCCGAGTGTCGACTGATATAGTGACGTGTGCGTTGAGAGACTTGAGGTATAATACTGATAGCATAATTTAAATGCCCCAACAAGGATAGCAAGTTGCGTTTAGTAATAGAATTCGAAATCTGAAAATGAGAGATGAGGGAACAAATATGAGACAGCTTGTCAGGAGGAAGGCAAGCATCAAATTTAACAGGGTCAAAAGTGATGCCCAAGAATTCCAGAGTCGTAAGAGGACCTATAGATTTCTGAGGAGACAAGGGAACACCGAGGAAAGAAAACAGAGTGGAGATATTAGTTAAAGCGAGTGCAGGAGGGTCAGCTGGCGGAGAGATGAAGAGAATATCATTGAGGAGGTGAAGGAGAAAAGGTCATTGGTAGGTGTTAAGCAAAATCCAGCAGAGAGCGTGTCGAAGATCTTAGGGCTACTGGACCAACCAAAGGTGAGCTGAGTAGCAAAATAGTACCTATTGTCCCATTGTATACCAAAAAGATGACGAAGAGATAGGTGGATAGGCATGAGCTTGAAAGCATCCGAAATATCCGCTTTGGCTAGCCAGGCACCACGGCCAGCTAATTTGATGCAATGGATGGATAGTAATATAATGAAGAGAAAACAGGTGATGTGGGATGAGAGAATTAACACTGCTGTCCCTTTCTGGGGCAGAAAGGTCAGTGAAAAGGAGTAGCAATGCCAATAGGGTTGAAAAAGGAGACTCAAGGAAGGTGCCAATGAGAAAACCTTTTTGGAGCTCAGCTTGAATCAAGGCAGTGACCATCTTAGGTTCAGCAGTTGCGGAACAAAGGTTGGGACAAGAATAGGATGAAGCTAGAATTGAAGACAGGCCAGTAGAAAATCCGTTTTGGAGGCCATCTAGAGGGGTCTGGATGATTCTGAAGGGCGCGTACCGGGGCAGGAATACAGATGGGTGTATGAACTTGTAAGAGGGTAGGTAGACAATTTGGAGCAATGGGACAGATGAGTCTAGAGTGGGCATCACCACAGAAATTACAAATGTGCAGATAGGGGCATACCTCAGCTGAACAAGAAGAATGGTTAAAATTATCGCAAATCTTTTTAGACCTAAAAAATTTAATTGGACGTGCGTATTTGTCCAAAGATGAGGAACGAAACAGAGGATTGAATGAATAGAAGGGGGAAAGGAAGGGTGGGGGGTGGGAGAAGAGGCAGAGGCTGCAGCTCTAGGACAGAACGAGGTAGAATGAGCAATAGAAGCACAAATCCTACAGGCATGGGCTCAGAGGCCACTAAAAATTCTGTGAAAAAGGTCACTATCAGGAGAGTACCAGTCAACAATATGATTATCTGCAGCGAAAGTAGCTGCAGCTTTAGCTGAAAAAGATTTGTGGTATTCATAAAATAAAGAACCGCCATAACGAACAGAAAGATCAGCGATATAATACATATAGTGGTCCAGCTCCTGGGGCGCCTAAGGCGGTAGACAGAACAAATGACAGAATAAATTCGCCGAGGGTCAAACGTCTGAGAAGATATAGGTCCCGGGATTTTAAAGAAATTTTAAAGATCGCCGAAATCCACTACTCGATGATCAATAATCTCCGAGCTAGCTAGGAGGAGAGAAACAAGATTGACATCTTTACCTTCGAGAATCTGGTGGCGCAAATAAGGAGCGGGAATATGAGGATGGAGTGAAACTGAGAGCCTGGGGCAATAGCTTTACTGAGGGTGAAATCTGACACCTTGACGGGTAGAGGGAGACTGAAGACAGGTGGGGCTGAAGCAGCGGGCGGAGCTGAATGGAGGGATTACTCAAGCTTGAGCAGACTGGAGTTGATGTCGGCTACAGAGCTAGGAAAGGATCAGAGAATTTGAGAAACGTGCAGGGAAACCTGAAGAGAAGGGGTATCCACTAGAGAGCTCGGTGGCTGTGCAGGAGGAGAAGACGGACCTGGGGAGCCGAAAGAAGGAGGAGGAGCTGTCTGTTTTGCAGAAGGTGGAACTGAAGATACTGCAGTGGAGATAGAAGGAGGGAGAACTGTTTCAGCTGAGACGGAATTGCATAAAAGTAGACTGAGAGTGAGGTGGAATATAAATACATCTGTCGAATAGTGATTTGAGGAGCTTTGAAAGAGGCTAGTCTTTATAAAAAAGACGGGTTGGGGTAACCGCGGTAGTGCGGCAGCATAATGCGGGAGGCTGGAGTGTAGAAGCAGAAACATCGGCGACGTGGGAGACAGGTGGATTAGGTTGAAAACCAGGAGGCTGAGACGGCGAAACAGCAGAAAGTGAACAGTGTGGAGAATCTTCGAGGTGCTGGAGGAGAGAAAGGCGGTCTGAGTTTGGTAGGTAATTAGACGTGAGCTATTATAGGTCTAACGCTCAGAACTCAAAAGACTTTAATTCAAAACTTTAGACGTGCGCGTAAGTGTGGTTAGGGTTTAAATAGGGAAGAGATAATTGAATGATAGAGGAAGGGGCGGAGCACCCCCAGCTTCTCCCCTAGAACTCCACGTATCGGTATCAGGAAAGTTCTAAATGAATTTTTTTTTTATTGAAAACTGCAGAAAGGCCAGAATATCACCCCTGTTACCAAAAAGCTTTGAAATGCAGTAGTACTCCAAATGTACGGTTTACATTATATTAGTTTATAGGCAAAGCTGAGGATGAATGATGATGAGTAGATAAGTCAGTCTAGAAACAGATTCCGCATTGTGGAGACAACAAGAGAAAGAATTTTCAGAGAGCACCCACATATTTACACTACTATAGTGCTTGTATTGCTTTTGTCTGACCAGAAACGTTCTGTTCATCTGTTTCCCGTTGTTCCTGATAAGTGGCTTCTTCCTCCTGCAGGAGGCCAGAAATGAAGTTGCCATCGGCTGTGCACTGTCATTTTTGTCTACTGTTTCTTGATTTGCTCTCTCATTTTAAACAGGGATTTCTTGTCTGTACTTTTTTTTTAGCAAAGATAAAAACCTTTTCTTTAACCTTCTTCTCCTGTATATGTTTTGTCTTAATACTCCCACTAAAGTAATGTCAATCCGTACAATCTTCTGCTGTGCTTCTTAGATTGTAGAATGGTAAATATTTATGTGTGGTATTTATGAGTTTTCCTCATTCCCTCACACACCTGAAGGCAGTTCCACAGCTGAAATTATGTTTTTCATTCTTTCCCTTTGGTTTCCACCATATCATTTATCTCTACTAGTTCCTTTGGAAGTCATGTGTTGACACAGCTACCCCATCCTAACCTCTTCTGTCTATTTATGAGTGTTTTGTAACCTTAGCTTAGGACTTGATGAAAGTGGCTGAATAAGATAGTGGCAAATCATGAGCAATGTTCCTCTGCTTAAACTGTATATACAGTAATGTTATATTTAACATTTTCATCTGCTTTGCTCTCTCTGATAGATAGCAAACATACCTTCAGCTGTTCATCTTTGGCTCCAGTCTTTGCAGCCCGCTCGCTTCCTGCTAAATCAACCAGACTGAGTTTGCCATAAGTGACACTCCCATTGGTGCGGTTTGTGCTTTCAACGGTAACCCCGATGATTAGGTGAGAACGGGAACTTTCAGAATTCATTTCTGTTAAAATGTAATACATGCAGTATAGGTGTAAGTTTATTTAAAGTAAATGGGACAGGGACAAGACGAGAAATAATGTGCATACTGTACATACAGTACAGCACTTAGAGATGATAATGCACATTACTTATAGAACCTGTGTTTTAATAAGTGATATCAAGCAACAAGACAAACGCTAATAAAGCCCCTCTAGATATCCATCAATATCCATACCCAGCGATAGATAACATTTAAAATATTTATCATTTTCATATTTGAAATACTATGTTAGTTCTCTTCAAACTAAAGATAGTATCATCCATCTTCTGTTTTTGTTATGCCATGCTTAACAGATATTTTATATTCAAATTTCTTAATTGTCAGTAATGATTTCTTCACCATGCACTAGTGTTGACTTTATCTAAAATGATTAATCACAAGCCTTTAACATGGTTGTTTTGACGTTTCATTAAGCACATACTTGTGTCTGCGATATGGCGGTTTGTACAGCCTTGTTCGAAGAGTGCAAAAAGCTCTTCGGCACTGGCAGCTTCTTTTGTCTCTGCCCCCTGGACAAACACAAGTCCCTTTCTGTCTTTCTTGATTTCAGTCTTCCTGTTGAAAGCCTCATTTGGATTTGCAAAGAGGTCCAGCAGACGTTCGTTATACAACTCCAGCATGTAGACTGAGACCTGGCAAGTAGAAGAAGAATTTGATTCTACATTTTATGGAAGTTTTAGGCATATAAAATGTGTTGGACTTTGCATCAGTTTTATTTTTTTGTTTTCCCTGTAATAACTAATACATAATTTGTTTCCCTGTTAAATGACACAAATATTTTTTGTCTGTGTTCACAAGATGGTCTGGATTGGAAACAACTTCTCAGAAGACTACATTTCTAAACATGCCCTTTGAATGCATGGCTTTACCTTGATCTGCTTTACTAAATATGGTGTATCCCTAGGCCAGCTTATCCAGCCATGATGACACCATATAGTAACTAACCTTTTCTACTGTGGCTTGGACTGCTACATATGAAATGGTGTGAGACAACCTTTTCATGTGAAATTGAAGTTTTTGTGTGAAAATAAATATGAATTGTTCACTCTACCCCTAAAACACGTTTACAGCAACTGAACTTCTGCGGTTCCCTTTCAGCCATAAACCACACTCACTAAATCTTCTCTCCCACTTCTGCTGTCTCCCTGATTTGCATATGAAAAATCTCAATGGCCAAATAACGTCATGTTACCTTGAAATCAAACTTCATTTTATTTTCCTCAATGATGTGAAACATTCTTTGAAAAGCTCTTGGTATGACACCAGGGTTTTTCAGTTCTTTGTCCCCTATCAAAGTGAAAGTCTTCCCAGAACCTGTCTGCCCATAAGCAAAAATGCAGACATTGTAGCCGTCCACTGCTGACTGAATTAACCTAACAGTAAAAGAATAAAGTTTACATTCTGCTCTCTGCAATGGAAGCCTCCAGAACTATAAAGGCCCTCCGAAGGTTTCCTCTTTCCCTGGGGTACAGAAGGAGATACAGTACTGTAATACACAGAAAAAATGTTCAGTAGTACAGTACATCTACTGTATGAGGACTTCAGGCAAGGGTCATTGATATCCCTCACTTGGGGTATGAGTAAAATAAACGACAAAATTTGTCTTCCACTTTCCTTTGTAGTGTTCATTTACCAGACATTTTAATCAAGTGAAGACACTTCAGAAGACACCTGGAGAAGGATCTACAGCCAAAATGTCTCTTTTCTTTTCAGCATGAAATTGACCTTTCCTTGTTCCTTTGCGGCCTACGCATGCTGATGCAGCTACAGGGTACCTACTTGAAATTATGATAATAAGCCTACTGGTATAGTGCCCACCCCAGAAGGAAGAGCATGCAAGTAAATGGAACAATTACCACACGGGGTAGATGAGCTTCCTCTTGTTTGTAACCTCACTGTTTTATACAGTATAAATTACCTGCTTGTGTCGTCGAAAATGTCCTCCTGTGTGCAGCTGCTGTTGAATACCTTATCAAACTGGAACTCTTTTAAACCCCGGGAGCTTTCTACGGTCACAGTGTAGTCATCTGGACAGTCAACAACAATCCTACTTCCACGTCCTATTTCCGATTTACTCAAAGGTCTTATGCGACAGAAGACTCTGATTTTACCTGGAAATGTATACAGCAGAGTTCATGTTATATTCTTTTATCCAGTCACATAATCTTTATACAACAACAGTCCCATTAACAAAAGCATTCACTATTACCTTTCATGTCTTCCACCATGTTGTAGTACTTTTTCCTCAGGACTCGTTCAGAGTTAAAATTCTCAATTAGATTTTTGTTCTCTTCTTTGACCTGTTTTAACTGTATAAAGCAGAAAACGTTAGATTTAGGTAAAGGTTCGTAACTTTCAGTTATAACAGTATTCAGAAAGTAAAATTAATGAAATCCCCATCTATCCAACTATTATATGGCATAATCAAAATCTAGCCTATTACAAATGGTTAATGTAAAACATTGGGACATCTTAATATGATCTCAGGTGAGATACAGTTATTGGACAAATAATATAGGTCTCTTAAAAGAAAATATGGAATTTAGGGAAATACAGTATAAAGCTATTGGCGGTTTCAGTTTATAATAAATAATGTTAGTAAGGTACACAAACTTCTAAAAGAATAGTTGTCTTTTATAAGATAGGTTATTATAAATGTCTTTCATTTGTGACATTACTTTGAAAAAACATTTCTCTGCTACAACAGTATACAGTATGTATACTTGTGCTGACATTGTAGTTAGAACTAGGGACTGCCACTGATCTGGTCAGTAGTCTCCGTTTACTGTGGAGTGGAGCACAACTTTCAAAAAGACTACTGAAAGAACAAGTACAGTAAGTACTGTATATGGCTGAAATGTAATATTAAATAGGTGTAGAAACAGATCATAAAAGAAAAAAGTTGGGAATATTGCAACTGGTTGCACAGTAATAATATATAAATGTATTATGCTAATAGGGTATGATTTTGTAAAAAGAACCACTTAGTCATGCTGTTGTGAAAATATTCACCTCTGTCTGCAGCACCAGGAGTTTCTGTGTGATGTTTTTCATTCTGTTAGTGGTGAAACAGTCATTCACTCCCACAATTTCTTCTATACCCTAAAGCATTCAGATTGTGTGATTAAAGAGACCACAAAAAAAGACTCAAGTATGGATCCTGAAATGTATTTCGCATTTCATTTTTATCCACCAAAACACTATCATAAGACTACGGTTAATGTAGTAATTAAAAAAAAAACACTTTTCTACATGACAGTTTGTAATTCATCTCAAATCTGTCTTCGCTAATCAATCCAACTAATTCTGATACCTTAACTATAGACATGTTAATTTGAAATAACACATGATAGCACTAGTCAAATACCTTTTGTGAATTAGCACATGACTGTATTTACAGTATAATATGAAGCACTATAGATTGAAATATGCACATAGAGTACCGTGTAATATGATAGATTGATACATGCTTTTTTTACATTTGTGGCCATCCTGACAGGAGGATTGTATGGAATAATTAGCTACTATCTAGCAAATAGACAAGACAGGACAGAAGATTTTCTGTCTACTTACAAGGCTATGTTCTTCATTAAGCTCTGTGTCCAGTGCTCCAATGTTAGGGTTTAATTCCCCTGTGCTGCCTGTTCCTGGAAAAAGCAGTAGGGAAAAACATTAAATTAACTAAGGCAATTGGATATGTCCATGAGATATTCCGGTTTAATTTATATCATTTAGTGTCTGTCAGTAATTGAATAATTGACTAGCAGTTAGACCCACTGACGCAAAACTTAACCCACACATATAGAAAATATTCTTTAATCATTTTCAATTCCAATACTATAAAGTTAAATAATTACAATAAGTAATTTCTAATTGCATGACAATGATAATACTAACAATGAAGATAGGACTGTAGCTCATCAAATAGATCCTGCAAGTCTATATATAACGGTTGATTACAATTAACGGGACACTCAATTAACATACTATAAATGTTATTGTAGTCAACTGCTATACTAGCATTGTGACTTTAAGTTACACAGGAAGAAGGAATAAAGAGCTGAAGTTAAATTTCTATGTCATTACTCATAGTCAAATCAAATATCTTACCACAACACATGAGAATAGATCCTTTTCGAATGCATTCCAAAGCAATATGAATAGTTTCTGTTTTCTGTAGTGTTTCCTGAGCTGTCTGGAGATTGCTACTGGGATCTACACCTAGGTTATTCCTGGAAGAAGAATAAAATGCCATTGATTTACATGAATATGATTTCCCTGTTTACAGGACTAGAAATATGAATTTATATGATCAGTTAGTCCACCTTACCAAGGTAAAGTGTCTTTTGAAATGCGTTACCAGATTGATGCATGAAGGCAGTACTTTTGAAGAGATATTAACATGAATGCAAACTAAAGAGAATAAGCATTATCTGGCAGCATTTTTATTCATGTTTTCAAAAACTAATATCCATGTGGAATGGAACTAAAAAGAAACATATTACAAAAATAGGTAATACAAAGACATCTTATTTATAATGTTGCCTTCGTAACAATACTGTTAGGACTTTTTTGGACAAGACAAGATTAGCAAGAACAATATTTTTAAGGCAACCTTAAATTCTTATCAATAAAATTGTGTAGTAATTAAAACAATTTGCTTTTGGTTCTTTTTGCTCACCTCCTAAATCTTAACATGACACAGAGTTGAATTTCATAGGGCAGAGTCTGTGTTAACCCTTGTCTGTGGTGGAGTAAAACATAGTCATGCCTTTTTAATCCATAAACCTAGAGGTGTATGGTTACATATTCTGAAAGGATAATCCAAAAACTAATCATTTGCAGACTAGGCGTTCCCTATTGAACAAAAACTGCTTACATCTCACCTGCTGAGATCTGCAATGTTTCCTTGATCTTTTTCACAATTCATTGCACTGCTTTGTGCTTGATTAAAGTGGTCCCTGGCTCTGTCACAAGCCAGAGTGTTCTGTGCTGACATGTGGTCAATGGCACACTTTGCTTCAGGAACTTCACGATAAAGATTATGGGCCTGTCTTGATGGAAACAATATGAGAATTAAAATGTATTTTTTATGAATTATGATAAAACTACTAAAAAGCACGTTGTGGGCACATTTATTAAAACACCTCAAGATTTTTCATTTGCTACAGAAAACACAAGCGGTAGTCTTCTGTGAATTACTATATCAATTCCCTCGCACATAATGTGCAGACGTTGTTATTAAACAGAGCCCTAAGCTGATATGTCAAAGAAGCACTTGAAGTTGGTCTGGAAGTGAAAGGAATATTATGTTGACCTTGGTAATGAAAATAAAGCAGCCCAGTGGCACAGTCTGGCCGCTTTGGGTGCTTCTTTACATCTCCAGTCCTGGTGGTCTGCAGTTTTTCAGGGTGGCATATTGTATTTTTCTTTCTTTAAACTAATGCAGTGTAGTGGTCCTCTCACCTTCTCAATGACAGCCCTCAGTAATATTGCACATGAAGGCAGCCTGGTTACACTATCTTCCTGTTCTTTCTGCCGGCCCTTCTCACTCCACAGGAACTCTGTAATCTCCCTCTCTCTCTTGTACAGGTTGTTTTTCAGAACCTCTAAACAGGCTTGAGCCCCCTCTAGCGACCTTTCCCTGTAATTGTTACTCTGGGCGTCATCGCCTCGATCCTCCTGTAGGTCAGAGAGAGGTTATCATTAATATATTGTTCAATGCCCACGTATTGTACAAGATATGAAAGCAAGCATTTACTCTACATATAATGAAATAAATAGCTTAAGAATATCAGTAAACCAGCACAGTTATTTTCCAAAATCTTTTAATGCTGACAAAAATACACACAATAAATTGATAATTCTACAGTGATTTAGGATAGGAATGACTTTCAGATGATATTGCCCTGATTTACCAATACTACAAATTATTTTTTTCCTAAATTAACAGGCAAAACTTCCCTCCCTAATGTTTGCAAATGCATGCTTTATAGTATGTGAGAATGAATTAATCTTATGTGTCTTTTAACAGCTAAGGTAGAATAGGGAGGAGAACAGGTTTGATTCTTGGTACCTATGGAAGATTTCAATGAAATATCTATTGAATCTAATTCTAATTCCTGCAGAAGTACTTTTTCATTAATCTTTGGTCATAAAAAGAAGATATTTTTGAAGTACTGTAGATTATGATAATGCCAATACAGAGAACTGAAAGGGTTTTAATATAGCTATCCAAAATGTTTCTTATGTTTTAATAATGATAATAATATTTGACTGGACTTCTGGACTTCCCTTTTTAGGTTGACATTTTTCTCACACCTTTTTCACCCTCCACCTTTGCAGTACCTTCCTGGTTCATTCCTTGCAATGATAATAATAATTAATAATAAATCCTCACACTTATATAGCACTTTTCTGGACATCCCACTCAAGGCACTTTACAGGAAATGGGGACTCCCCTCCACCACCACCAATGTGCAGCATCCTCACATAGTGGGGTATGATTGGGAAAGGTCAGCTGGCCAGGGTTACACCCCTACTCTTTTCAAGACACTCAGGGATTTGTAATGACCACAGAGAGTCAGGACCTCAATTTTACATCTCATCTGAAGGACAGTGCCTTTTTACAGTATTTTGTCCCCATTACTATACTGGGGATGAGCACCCCCTACTGGCCCCAGTAACACGTTTTCCAGCTGCAGCCTTAGTTTATCCCAGGAGTCTCTCCCATCCATGTACTGGCCAGGCTCACACCTGCTTAGCTCTAGTGGGCTGCCCGTTGTGAGTTGTAGGGTGATATGACTGCTGGCCATATGCTGGTTTTCCCTGTGGGGGTGTACAGCATTTCTCTGTCTGAAGCAAACACACATACAGAACAAAAAATGAGTACTAGAAAGGTTAGGGAATTCTTACAAAACAGGCTGAATAATATGCTTGATAGAAAGTTTACAGGTTCAGTTATGGGAGAACCATGAAGAACAGGTGGACATACAGAATAACAAAATACAGTAAAGAGGGAAATGCAACGGTTAAAACACATAGTTTAAAGAGATTTGGAAGACTCACTTTCAGCTTTATTTTTTCCAGCTCTTGTGCCTCCATCTCATTATGACCCGATATGATGCTAGATGTTGAAGGACTCTCTTTTACAGGGGAGCTCTTCAACATCTCCTGCACCTTCCCTAGTTCCATCCGAGCAATCTGGAGTTCTTGTAAAGCTACAGTACAACACACAGTAGTTTCAGTCATGCCCTAGACATGGGATACCCAGCTTCCAGTCTTTACAACACACTCACTCTAATGTATAACATACTGTAATTTGAATCATGCTATAGATGTGGGATAATACTCTTCAAGCATTTCTAATAACTCAACACACGATAAAAATATTAGTTACTGCTACTGCTACAGACACTAAGGGGGTACAATCAGCATTACTACACATGCTTTGCAGCCAGTAAAAACCTCTCTTGAATTGTCTCTGCAGTAGTCAATCAAACTGAAAATTGTGCAGTTAGAAGCCATCATTATATATTAAATATTCCCACTTTAATCAAAATATAATTAAGAAAGGATTTTTAATAAATATTTTACTTTCAAAACAAAATTGTAGTTGACTGGATCTGTCTCCTGGGTCCTATTATTCAATCTTTTTGACACAAAATTATACCATTCTTCTGAAGCCCTGGAGATCTATTAATATTATTCTATAAGAAGAAAATGAGTAAATCACAGAAAATGCAGAAACTGAAGCGTTGCTGATGTATACAAAGAAGCTTGCTGATTAAAAACAGATTCATTCCATTTTATTACAGTCAGCTTTTATCATGAAAACCCAATGATAAAAAATGAAAATATTCAATGTAATTCAAAACTACAAAATTATGAATCAGACATAAAAAACAGCATTTTCAATTTATGTGAATTTCTTCCCTCAGATGTCTATCTAGGTCAGAAAAGATGGTGGTCAGACAAAAGCACAAAAAAGCCATATGAATTGCAAAATTACCATGCAAATTTACCATGATAAGGGTTTATAAGGCATATAGCACATCAAATATCCATTTATTGGACATCACTTCTTTGAAGTATCCTTCTTTTCATGTCTGTTGCCCATAGGGATTTCTATAGAAATCTGAGCTGTTTTAGGGTTAGTTTTGATTAATGACAGTTTATAGCAAAATCCTTATGGAAGGAACTTCACTGATTAACTTTTCACAGATCACTGCATTATGGTAGAAACTTACTTGAAGCCTGGTGAATGTGCAGCAGGTCTAATTTTTTTGAGAACAGCTCCAGAATCTTGCTCTGCAAAATCCACATTATCTTTTAAATTACAGCACATGACATAAATCACTTAAGTGCATTCCCACAACTAAAATGACCTTTTGCGATGCTCATTCTATTTGTTCCCTCATAGTTCTTACTCATTTACTTCCTATTTAAACAATTTTGTGCAGGAAGAAAAAATAGCATTTGACCTATATTATATCCAAATATAACCAAAACCAAAAAGATTAAAGTTAAGTCTACAAGGGCATGCAAACTATACATTTTATTCCAGTCCCAATGTGGATCTAGTATTATTTGCGGACCACTAACTCTAACTTCATTTACGTACAACTAGCCAATAAGATATTGCAAGTGTAAATATATAAAAATTTTAATATAGTATTAGTTTATTTACAGTTAAAACAGCATAAAGATACCTGTCAAATACTGTAAGTAGAAATTTGACTGATGAATTTTCAAACATATTTCTGCACTTCTGAGCAATTTTGTTGTTTGGTGTAAAGTTAGTGTTATCTGAGCCCTATATATAAGGATAATAACAGCCCCCAATTAAGGTTAGGGTTAGAAATACCATACACTGTGCAGTTTTATGGGAGGGTGATATCTGCATTTCAAACTGAGCAAAGAAGTTTAGAGCTGTGTTTTTGTAATATAGCTCAAAGATTTCGTGTGAACTGTACATTGGCTCTCATCTATGGTTAATCCTATTGAAATCTTTATAACCAAATCCAACCAACAAAAATGTAGGGAATTAAAACTGAAATAGTAGTATGAATTTAGACTTTTAGATTCAAAATCTTTTGTCAATATCTGCTAAGGTTTCAATAGCTGTTGCGACAGGTCTTCTGCAACAGTATCGATGCAAACCACATTTGAGTGATGTTCAAACGATTTTCAATTCACCTACACAGACTGTGAACGTGTGTCCAATTCAGATGTGTCATTGAATGTTGCATGCATGCATTCTTAATTTCATGTGTGCATGGTTTTTTATTCTAGGGTCGGTGCATGATGAACCTTTCAAGGTTTGATCAAATTTGTTACCAAATACTCATGCAAAGAAAGTTGCATAGGAAAGTAAATCAGCTGATGGTTGGTTGCTACCAGTTGAGGTGGGGGAAGCTACCTTTCATTATTTCCCAGTGACATGGCAGATGTAATCATTTCAAAACAGCAGAAAACCAACTGAAGATAACCTCAGATCTGAACTGTGGAAGTCATAGTGAGACCTGATCTCCAAATCAGAGTATCAAGACTCTCAAACTGTAACATTGCCCTTGGAAATGATGAAACCACTATCTACAGTATAAACATCTAGACATGTTAAACTTTTGTGCCAGATAGGTACCCTAAAACCTTATGTTCACAGGAATGCCATTAGAGTGGAATCCAATAGTGAGGTGCTAAACCTTTGATCCTGTACTATTTACTCTGTACACTGCAGTTATCTGTATATTCAGTAAAGAGCATTTGTTCTATTTTTGGAGTCTGATTTTGGGCAAGAAAAGGAGATGTCCTGTGCACACCTCCACCATGGTATGTCATTGCATTAATATACAGATCTAAAAAATCATCATGTTTTATCACAAATTAAAAATAAGAAAGTGAAACAATATACAGTAGCTACAGATATACTGTAAATCCCAGTAAATCAGGGCTTCAGGAGAAAAAGGAAAGGAGGAAATAAACAGAAAGAATCACCTTTTCCTTTTCCCACTTGGTAGAGTCAGTTCTGTTTTTTTCCTCAACAACAGTTTTCTCTTCAATAAGTTGATGGTTTAAATTTTGAAGCTCCTAGACAAGAGAAGGAGACGTATACAGTATATAATATATTTGAGAGTGATTTGTTTTTCAAGAAGTCCCATCTAAAAAAAAAAATCCTCACACTGACGTTTCTTTAGCAGTAGGGACTCTTACTAAATCAAATTAAATCAGACCTTATGTCAACACTACATTTCAAAGTTTGCTTGCTTGCTGCATCTGATTACTATTGGTTTTGAAAAGCCATGGAAAGGTGCCACTGGTTAGTGACTCAACATAGTAATACTTCATTATGTCATACCCATGGGAATGCCAGCTCACACAGCGAATGGCGAGTCTCCGATAGGTCTGCCAATTCATCAGTTGGCGTGGCGACAAAATCGGGGTGATTATCAATGCCACCAAAGCAAAAGCCGATACTTATTTTGTTCTGTCAGATATTTAAGTCCAGCAGTAACAGCTTCCCATTCTCAGTCATCAAGTCAATTCTCATGTTTTGGTGTTCTCTGGCTTGCTAGTGGATAATTTTTCTCTGGTTTTGACCTATTCATCACTTTGACCATTCTCACCTCCCATTTACTGACCCGGCCTGTATGACCTTGGTCTGGACTGATCTCTGACCTCTACCTGTTTTTCAACTCCTTTTTGAATAGTCTCGGTGCTTCACCATAAATACGGATTGTGTGTGAAACTTAGGTTTCACATTTACCAGTTTGTGTTGCCCCTTATCTGCAGAGCCTGCTCCTGGATTTTCCTCTATCTCCTGGCCACTGCCTCCATCAGGTCAGCGAAACACATCAATTGTGTGTTGTGCCAATATACTGTAGCATACAGTAGCTTCAGCATCATTTCTTCCTTAGAATATTAACCTTTGCATTCATTATTATGGTAGAAATTGTACATAAAGAAAATATATCATTTGAAATTATCAGATATTAATTAATTTCTGATAATTAATTGGCAGGGGAAATGAAAACTTACCTTTATTGTCTCTTCATAGCAGATATTTTTTCTTTCAGTGTTTTTCTGATATATCTCTAGTATTCTCTTCACAGTATTCATTTTGTTTTGGTAGTGTTTTCTTATGAACTCGGCGGTTTTCTCCTAAGCTTACAAAAAAAACCTTTATAAATCCTTATTGCTTATGTGCTTATTATACTGTACTGTAGGTGTATTCTTAAAAGAAGTATTTGCACCTTTAAACATAGGATCTAAGCCAAAAAAATACCCGTATGGTTACTCTTGCAAGGCAATGTTTGCACATTCTGGGACAGAGTTTTCACAATCTTAGTTTATTGCAGGACTAACATATTCTCGTGAGGGTTTTGAGGAATGATGCAGTAATAAATAGAAACAGAATTACACAACTGCAGTATGCTGAAGGACATTAAAAGTTAAAACAAAAAGGTTATTGATTTCAAACTCATTCGTCGCATTTTGTTTTCATATGGTTGTGTAATGATCTGTTCCTGTTTAATTACCAATTCCCTCATTCATGTTCATTTAGAAATGCTACTGTTTGCTGGTTTGTCAACTGCTCCCAAGGTTCCTTTGTAGCCAGGCTGCAGTTCCTTCTCCTCCCTCTAGGGCCCAAGATCATTTCATTTTCTTTGTTCATAGTTTACTTACAAATTGTAGCAATTATTAAAATGTACAGTTCTTAGCAAAAAGTGTCTACCAATACCACTATTTTAGGACAGAGTACTAGGAATCGTACAATAAACATTTACTGTATATGTCAGAAGTGCCAACAAATCAGTATTGTCTCTAACAATGGCTAGCAGTAATGCAAATAACATTTGCGTGACCTGTCATCTGCCAGTCTTGACTGAACCACCACATTATCTACAGCTGCTAAAGAATGAGGAAAAAAGGTCTTCTGGGTAAAGTCAGATGGAAAGATGTAAAAAAAAATTAAAAATCAGGTAATATACAGTATAAATGTGGCATATTATCTTTATATCCCAATACTTGCACAAACATGCTGGTAACTGTTAGTTACATATGGCAAAGTAATTTAGCTTTATTTCTTCATTTCAATATGCCTAGTGTCTCTACATACAACATTTAAGGAACCTGGTTTTCTTTAGCTGCAATTTGGAAGTTCTCTTCTAGTTCCTGGATGATATTCAAATGTTTGTTTTTCATTAGTTGCATATCTTCAGCTACCTGTGTAAGAGAAAAAAAAACTATGTTACTAATCTGATCTCCTCTTTTCAATAATGATCACCAGAATATTCAAGCATATTCAAGCCTCCTCTTTTCTTTAAACATACAAAATGTATGAGCAACTACAGGTATCTATTAACAAGTTGTAAGGTAAACAGATTGCAGCTCACATAGAAGGTTAATAATTGTTGGTGGATATAGAATAAAATATTCCTTAAAAATCCTCCTACATTCATTCTCCACACTCGTCAATTTAAAGCTTTCCTGTCCTACTATACAGTACCTTGCTTTCTTTGTTAACAAAAAACATCTTTTTTACCACAGAGATGAACTGTTGCATATTAAACCACATCATTAGGTGTGTAAGAAATGTATTTGCAGTTTTCTATTTTCTAACCACTGCATCCAATTTTGGGTCATTGGGGAGCTGGAGCCCGTCCCAGCAAGCACGGGGCGTAAGGCGGGGTACTCCCTAGACAGGACCCCTTGGGCATGTGTGTGCCATGCCAGTCCATGGCATGACACACGCAGATACATACAGCACACACGACTGGGACGGTTTTCCCAGAAGCCACATAATCTACTGGTTACTGGATTGGGTATGGGAGGAAACCAGACCAAATGGAGGACTCCCATGCAAACACATGGAAGAACATTCAAGATCTACACAGATAATACACCCAGCGCTGCAAGGGACCGATAATAGCCACTATGCCACTGTGCCACCCATGCATAAGACATATATAAACAAATTTAATTTTAAAACTTATGAAATCCTGGATACAAAAATGATTGAATTCATAAATGAAGTGTTGCTTTGTTTTCCAGAGAGAAGGGCCTGATTTGAAGAGGCTCATGATATCTCCAGGCAGTGTGCAGCAGACTGTTGAACTGTCATGTGGTTTTCTGAGACGATATAACTGAGGAGCCTTGTATTTGTTTTGACTCCAGTTTTGGAAAGAAACATAGAAATTCTAAAAAGACAAACAAAAATCAATAACAACAACTATATATATATATTGTATACTATAAATATGCTGTATATTTGAATAACTTTTCAAAATTAGTTAAAATATTGTTCTTTTTCATTCATTTTTTCATTTCACAATCTTCAGTGAAAGAAAAAAAAAGTGCTAACCATTTACTGTATCTTACAGATTGTTTAAAGGAGCTGATATACGTACAGTATAATCAAGCAAAATATGGAAATGGGAGATGTTATGCAGTCATTAATGTTTCAAAAAAAGGGGATGCAGGCATGCAAAATTATTACATATTATGAATTAATTGACTGTTACTGCATGTACTGTATAAGAAGAGTTATGTTTTTGTACATAAGCCTTTTGGTTTTCACATGTCTCCTGTTTAGGAAAAAAAATGCAGAGATGGAATATTAGAATCTACAAATAAGAAGAGAAACCTCTAAGGTACTTGTTGCCATTTCTTCTTACCTGGGCAATGCATAACTTAGCTGACTCAAAAGGAATGAATATCCTCACATTGTCTGCATTCTCTGCTTGGCATCTTAAAGTCTGCTGTTCCTTTGAATACGGAACCTGAAAAACTGAACAATGCTATAGACGTTGGACGTTTCAAATAAACTGAAGAATACACAATTTGTTTTTTTTTGTTCACATTATGATCACAAGTGTAAATGTGTATCGTGATATTGTTGCAAAGAAAATACACAAACTGACTAGAAACAGTAACACAGATAGAAAATAACAAAATTAACGCAAAGAAACAAAAGGGATTAGATATGTACCGTAGTACACCTTGCAAAAAGCAGACACAGATACCAGTTAAATATATAATGACATATAATGACTTCACACCTGTTAAATTTCTAATTTGCACAGTTTCACAGTGCTGTCTATGGTAATACCTTTTCTTTACATAATTGCTCTTTATTAATAACCCTTATTGTTTTCTATCTCCTGTCAATGCAGATATGCAGCAGTGATTCAAATGTAATGATTAGTAGCAGCTCACAGAGAACATTAGTCATCAAAACATCAAAGCTTCCTTGTACTCTATGAACTATGAATTGATTCCTATTAACTACTCTAGAATTTTAGTATCCAGAGCTGAGAGAGGACAAAGCCAACTGAACAAAATGAGTTATAAAATGAGTAAATTAGGTGCATATACAAATTTGAGAGCTACAGTATATAATGCTCTAATGGACAAAATAAGCAGCAAGTAATATTTTGTCTTGGATTGGATAGCAACTCTATACATGTATTAATCTTGATTATAAAATCTTCTAGATTATATTGATTATATGCTCTTCTTGAAGTAGGAAATTATTACTTAAAACCTAGATAGTGTTTCTCCAAAGGTGCTATGGACATCTATGGCTTACCTTGGTCTGTCCCAGTTTCTGTGTATTTTTTTCTTTCACCTTTAATCCACCGTTTGAAGGCAGTCCACTTATTCTTGTTTATCTTTATTGAGGAGTCTTTGCAGTCAGTAATTTCTTAAAAATAACACAAATACACTTAGAAGAAGCTCAGAAATTACAACCGATTTCCACTCAATGCTGAAATACAGACTGCATTCTGAAAACCACACTTTTGTGATTAACACAAGTTTATTTACTTGTTCAGAATTCCATCTCACAAGTGGCTCAGCCAGAATAGGCACGTCTAAGAATCCCTGCAGTCCAGATTTCATGTGTTTGAGTCTGGGATCTGTCGTTTGCTTCTTGGGACTGGCATAACCCAAGTGGCAGAAAACTTCTGACTGCTGGCATTGTGTGGCTATAGTTAAACTTTAATAACAGTCACTGGGATTTGCTAGAAACCTGCAGGTTTGCAATTGTAGTTATCAGAGTCGCACTGTAATTCTAATCAACACTACCACTTATAGTATGTAAGGGACTGTGGAAATCACAGGGTGTAAAATTGCAAAATGGCCCTGAGACTGTATTTTCATACTGTCCTTATTGACCCCATTCTGATACAAAGGGTGTACATGAAGTAGTCAGCTGAGCTGATTAAGAATCGACAGATTCCATCCACCCATTATTGATAAGTTCTTTATCCCGGTATGAGGTTCAGAAAGCCAGAGCCTGTCCATAAATCCATAAATCACACAGTAGTCTGCAAGGCGGGACTGAAAGGACATGACTGCTCCAACCTAAACAGGATGCCAGTCCATTGCAGGGCATCAGAGAGAGAGGGACAATTAAGAACTGCCATTCAAGCCTACATACTGTAGCACATTACTGAGAAGAGTGAGGAAGCCAAAGGACATGACAACAAATCCATGTGAACACAGAGAGAAAGTGCAAACTCCAAACACATTTACTGTAGGTGTCTTAAGGCAAGAATAGTGAACTGTGAGGTACAGCAGCAGTAAAAAACCTTCACACTATCATGTCACAGCAAAATGGATGGTGAGTAGAAACAATAATAATACCCAGGGACATTATTTCAGCAAATTTAAAGCAACAAAGGAAAATGAATGTTTGAAAAAATGTTTCTAAAGCAGTATTTTTAGTCTATTAAAAAATAGGAATGCATTAAATTTTAGTGTTTCAAAAAAATTGATTAGTCATTGCACTGGGTTGCAGTTGACAGTGTGTGCAATGGCGCAATTGTGCTGTTGCATAACAATATGCTTCCAATTTTTTTAACACTCTCTTATGCCAGACTTGAAATCTGAAAAGTGACAGTCTTCTTTAATGATAAATTGTATAAGAGCATATCTCTCAAAAGAGAAAAAAATAACATTGACATTTTGAGCCATCATGAAAAAATGAAGGATTATACTAGACCTATTTTCTCTGTTTAGACACATCAGGTTTCCTAGACATTGCAGGCAGATACAGTAGATTATAATTGCCACTGCAGGGTTTAGCTGTACAACCTGGATTGATGATGCTGAGTTAGCCAGAAAGGGCTTTTTAATATATGAATGTAACCTCTAAAATAATGGTACCTTCCTTGACTAGCAAATCTCCCAATGGTGGTTGATTTAATTATTAATATTCCTGTTTACAATGTAGAAAAACAATCCATTTACAGTTTTTCAAACATGGCAGTTTTATTTCACATCACCGTGAACCAGCATGTGACTGCAACAATCATGAGGAATGTGGTATACAGTAACTGAGTATGACAATGTGACAATCATTGATAATTAACCTACTGTATGTGACATCGTGATCAGGATTGATATTAGGATATCAAGTCTCTATCCCCCTAATTTCTGAGTTTTGAGATTTCGGGTCTTTATTTGTCACTGATCACTCTGAGACAGAATTAACACCATTTCAATGTGTGCATGTGTGTGCATGCGTGTATGTGGAAATGCCCTTCTCAGACATTTCTCTTGTTTTCTGGATGAGTGAACATTGGCATTAAGGCTTCTTGGTTGGTCCCTTAGGGTACAGCTATTGTTGTATTCAGTCCAAAGACAGTAGAAAAAAAAGCAAAAAAAAAAAGACATAATCTCAACAAATTCCAGTCGAAATCCCTTTTGTTGAAATAGCTCTCTGTCTCAAATTTCTGCTTCAGTTGTAAAATCAACATCCTTCATACTCTCCTGGAAGTCCTTTGAGAATGTCACAGAGACACATCCTTCCACACTTTGATTTCCTTTCACTAGAGAGACCAGCGGGGGGCCCAGTACACTTTACAGCCGACCCTAAGGGAAGGTACTTTGTCTACCATTTTGCCCCGTGGTGCAAAGAAAACTGTCTTGTGAAGTGATGCAGCAAATAACACTTTATTACTGTCTGGACTGTCCAGTACACTTTACCATAAAAAATAACAAATTATTGAAAGGCCTTTCACTTCTACACATCATTAATATTATAAACTATGTTATTAACAGATGCAATTAGCCGCTAAAAAATCCGATGTAATTACTGTACTGTATATTGACCAGTTTTGAGAATGAGGAAGTTATGCAATTTCTCATTGCAAACTATTATTTTATTTTTAGGTTTTAAAAGTACAAATATTTTGAATATGTCAGAACTAATTTAAGAGCCCTCTTTATTTTAGGACTGCTGAAAAACAATAGAATTCCAGCTCTGTTTCTCTGAATTCTGAGTGCCTTCAATTCAACAATTCAAGAAATTTGCTACTGCTCTTGTTGTTTGAGCCACAGTTTCTCTTTCTAAAGTTGAAAGTTTCTAAATTTTTTATCTTTGGTTGTGTGAGATCAAAAATGAACTCAAACTTTATTTCAGTAGTTTCTATAGATCCAGATGAATGCAATGAGATGTGTAGACAGTGTTTGGTGTAACTTGAAATACAACTGAGGAAACAGCAGGCCAGTTATAAGGATGAGGCTGCCTGAACCTCCCCTTACTATTGCTAGAAGTCATATAACCCTACAACTCACAACTGAATCAGTAGGTGTGAGCCTGGTCAGTACCTGGATGGGAGACCTCCATGGAAAGCTAAGGTTTCTCCCCAAAGAGGTAGTAGTGGGGCCAATACAGAGTGCTCAACCTGTGGTCTGTGTGGGTCCTGTTGCACCAGTATAGTGATGGGAACACTATACTGTTAAAAAAGGTGCTGTCCTTCAGATGAGACATAAAACCGAGGTCCTCAACCTCTGTTGTCATTAAAAATCCCAGGGCATTTCCCGAAAAGAGTAGGGGTGTTACCCTGGTGTCCTGGCCAAATTGGCCAATTGGTGTCCTGGCCCTTACCAATCATGACCTCCTAATAATACCCCTCTATGAATTTGCTTCATCACTCTGTCCTCCCTACTGATAGCTGATGTTTGGTGAGCATACTGGTGCACTATGGCTGGTGGAGGTTACACATTGGTGGTGGCGGAGGGGAGTCCCCATTACCTATAAAGTGCTTTGAGTTGGGTGTCCAGAAAAGTGCTATATAAGTGTAAGGAATTATTATTATTATAATAAAAGTTCTTCTCAGCTTTTCTGATGGTTGCTATTGACCGGGGATCCACTGGATTCCTTAGATCCTGCTTTTGCCCGATGGTCAGGACTTTGTGGAGTACGTGGGCTGTTCCGAGGAGACCGACTTTCTGCACCTGAGCAGCACTCACTTTGCCTGGCAGCTCATCTAGGTACTTTTGAAATCTGAGTCGAGTGGTTCCAAGAGCTCCGACTACAAATGGGGTTCACACTTGCCTTTGTGTTCCACATATGAGCGATATCTCAATCACAAGGTCCTTGTATTTGCTTCATTTTTCGACCTCCTTAAGACAGACATTCGTGTTATCTGGGACAGCTACGTTGATGAGAAAACATCGTTTCTTTCTCCAGTCATGGAGGATGATGTCCGGTCGGTTTGCTCCAATGGTACGATCGGTGTTAACAGCCATGTCATACATGATGGTGTTGTTCTCCATCTCCACAACTGTTTCAGGTTGGTGATCGTACCGGTGATCAGGCACTGGTAGGCCAAGCTCCTGAAGCACTGACCAGTGCAGGTAGCTAGCTATTCTATTGTGCCGATGTGTATATTCTTTCAGCGCTAGCATAGAGCATCCAGCAACAATATGGCGGATATGCTCCTCTTGTTGGTGACACAACCTGCATTTGCCATCCACATCCATTTTAAGGATATTCCTCTGCTGATAGCGAGTGTTCAGTGCCTGATCTTGAGCTGCCATGAGTAGACTCTGTCTCTCCTTGTAGCCCAGAGCTTTGTAGCCATCCAAAGGTCAGTTTTCTATCAACATATTTGTTAAGGGTCTTTGTAAAACTGACTATGGCATATAGTCAGTTTTACAAAGACATATGTAACATATAGACATATGTCTATATGTAGACATATAGACATATGACTATGGCTTCGACAAGAGTTTGTTGATTTTCTCTTAGATGAGCGAGGCCTTCATCCTACTCTTGATGGACTCCCAACTAGATGTTGTTGTATGGGAGCTGATTTCAGGCTTGATGTATTGGCTCTTGATTTCCTCGCCGATGTTGACCAGGGAGTATTTATTCTTCATTTTTTCATGTCTTATTATGAGCCTGGTGTATTTGTCGGATCCTTGCTTGATGTACTAGCTTAGGCCAACAATTGTGCTCTTGTACTGTATGTGGTTTCCAGCTCAGTGAGCCCACAGCCACCCCTGCTCCTAGGTATACATATTCGGTCTACATTGGCTTTCAGGTGCAGGAGACCATACTTTGTCAGAAATTTTTTTGGTCTTCCTATTCCTCTCCTGGATTTCCTGCTCTCTCCAGTCGATGATTGCAAAGCTGTACTGCGGCACGGGCACTGCTAAGCTGTTAATCGCTTGAATCTTGTTCTTCGAGTTAAACTCAGTGCCAAGGATGTGTCTGACTCGGCGGTAGTATCTTTCTGGATTTTCTCTTTCGTTTTGCCATGTTGAATACAATTGGTTTGGTCTACACCAAGGTACTTGTAGACTTCATCCGGATTCATTCCGGATCTCGGTGGCATCATTTAGTCTGGTGTTTGCCTCTCTTGATGGTCACTTTGGAGCACTTGTCCAGTCCAAACTCCATCTGGATGTTGTCGCTAAATGTCTTGACTATGCTGAGCTCTTGATCCAGCTGACACACAAAATAACAGTGGTAACAAGGAGAACCTTGGAATATTCCCCATTTGATGGCAATTCTACCAGACTTGATGCAAGCCCCTGTGTAGTAAAGTTGCATCTCTGTTTTCCACTCTCTCCTTGCAGCCATGAGGAACATTACGATTGTCGGACTGGCTCCGTAGATCTTAAGGGCTGCAGTGATCCAACTATGTGGAATGCTGTCAAAGGCCTTCTTGTAATCAATCCAGGCCAACTGCTACTCCCTTATGATGGCAACTAAGAAATCAATTGAGTAAACCATTAACCACTTCTTTTTAACTTTATCCAGTCTAAGACTATCACCAAACTGTGAAATAATATTCCATTTATATACTGTAAATATGTATAAGCTCTGCATTTAAATCTTGTAATATGCACTACAAAGATGGAAAGAGAAATCCCTAGCAGCCACATTTTGTTGTTCAACTTTGTCATTGATTTGCTTACTAGCTCCGGGGTCTGTATCAACCGCTGTATTTCGGACTGCACAGCAGTGGTGCTGAAGTTGCTCTGGAAGCTCAGGGATGCAGCCTGGTAAATTACCCAGAGTCCCAGAAGGCTGGTATCCAAGATCAGCTCTCAGGGGCTCCAAAGGCTCATGAGAACAGGAAGGCAGGGGTGCTGTTTCCCATGCGCCTGAAAGTAAATGGTAGAAAAATACAATTCACAAAGAATTTATCAGCAACATCTACTCTAAATATCACATTACATACATAGTAAAGTATTATAATTAATATTAAATTTGCATACATAGTAAAATATTATAATTAATAATGGTCTTGAATTTTATAAAATGCATTTATTGTTTAATGATAGAATACATGAATTTTATCATATATATATAATATCATTTTTCTAATATCATTTATTGATTTTCATCTTGTGAGCCTTTTATGTACTAAACAATAATGTTTTTTGGTCCTGGTTTTAGTTCTCAGTCTGCTTATATACAAGGTTTAGATACATGAAGTGGGCCTACATAATTATTTGAATTTCTAGACTCTGAATCGATTTGTGAGATATTTGTGGATTTGTGGAATATTAGAGGTTCTGGGAATATTAAAGCATAGATGGTTTAGAAATTGGGGTGCACCTTTTTCAGTTTTAGTTCCTGGATTTAAAATTGAATGAAGGGAGCTTCCTTGTCAAGGTACAGTATCTTGTCTTCAACTGAACCTCATTATCAGCAACGGGCATAATACTACAAAGGTGTCAGAGCAAGAGAACGAAATGCAGATAGAGTAAGCTACCATTGTTACTACTGACTGCTGAACATGTTATTTTTATACACAATGAAGAATCTCTGGTGAGTGCTATCTGATGTGAAGTAGTAGCAAATTATACTGTCATACTGTAGGCAGCACAGTTTCTATCCCAATCATGAGATGATATTCTTCATGACAGTATCATGTATCATGACATAATACACATGTTTTAAATTATTTAATGCTTTGTAATGTATTTAATGTAATGTATTATAATACATTTCAAATCATATTGCTTTGCGTGCTGTGCTCCCTCAAATAAACTTAGACAGTAAAACTATTTTTCAAATCCAACAATTCCCTCATCATGGCTTTAAGAAACTTATTGCTCTTAAGTTTCCAGTACTATATTATGTCTATTTTATGTGCATCCTAGTTCGAAGGTTTTATTCTAGTAAATTTGTTTGGGAATGCTACTGAACAGCCCCAAAACAGCAAACATTTGGACGTTTGAGTGAGAAATCTCTTTGGTAATCTCATATACTGTATACTCTCCTGAATCCCCTTACCAACTTCCTCACCTCTGTCTGCCAGCTCTTTTATGTAAAGCGAGCCCTACACTGTAATATCTCATTGGGCTGGAATGAGTTCTGTATCCACTGCTTATGCCTAATCACTCTTCAACCTATCCTAGGTCCTGTACCAATTTGTCAACTATACACCCACATTTGCTGAGCATACAGAACAGCAGAGCTCAGCGTAAGAGAACACATCTACAGTATTTCCTGAGATCAAATTTCAGCCACACACCATAGCAATAATTAATAAAACATTTCCTTATTTACAGTCTTAACCACTAACATACCACTCTAATTATGAAAATGTGTGCACTGTCTTAGAAAAACCTTATGATCTGAAAACATCCATACGAAGCCCATCCAGAAGGTATGAGAAAAAAAAGGAATCCATGCTACCAACTTACTACATTGTTAGTAAGTCATGTTAGCAATTGATTGTGCTGCATGAACCCCTAAATTACTGGTACATAATAAAATGAAGTGAAGATTAACCATTCTTTAACTCTAGAACTTATGCATCAGCACCTCAACAACAAGTGCTAATGAGCTTCACTAATTCAAAGTTGCAAGATGATAATCTGCCTCCACTTGCTTCTGTCATCTGATGTGAACAGAATTTCTGGATTGTTCTCTTATTTTTAAAATCAAGACTATTTCATTCACAATTCATGTGATAAAAAATCCTCTTTTTCCTTCAACACTATTTAAATTCAGTAGTGACATCACAGAGCAGATCTGTAATATTTGTTGCATTCATATTCTGAAAACTAGAAATGTTCTCAGGTTGTTAGAGAATAATATTGTACCTGTTGTAAGGTTGAATACCTCAAAAGAACAGGCAGCACATTTTAAGCCAAGAAATTTTAAGGCGTGCTTGCCTTGATAAAACGATTGCACAATTTTCCTCAAAAGAATTCACTGATGCGGTTAAAATATTTAAGCCGTGTCTTCATTCTCACACATTCCTCAGAGAACTGAAGAATCCCATATATTCTTTGCATCAACAAAGTAAAAAAGCAAAAATTTTCAGTTAAATTCAAGCCTCAAAAGTCTTGTATTTATTTTTTTATTAAATCAGAACGTTTCAAGACTAAAATTTATTACATGAAAGCTTGTTTTTTTCACAATTGTCCCTAAATCTTTGATACTTACATTGCCTTTCTACAGGAGCTACTGAACTATATCTTGCTCTTTTTCCCAAGCATTTTGTTGGCAAAGCGCCATTGTCTGTCATAGAAGGGCTCACATACATAATGGTGGATGTTTGTAACAAGGCCTTTTCCTAAAGCAGAAAAGAAGAAATACATTTTAAATCAAGTAAGGAACATATTTAAATAATCTAACATATAACTACCATATAATCTATCATATACATTTTTGGTTAATAATGTTTGAGACTAAATTTCATCGGACTTTCTCAACATGACATTGGCTACTGGGTATAATATACAGTACAATAAGACATAAATGGACTACTCCATACACTTAGATCTAAATTAATTTAATTAAAATTCATCTTTCAGTTTTAGAGAAGCAAATTTTCCAGTCATACGAGTAGGTTCAGTGATTGTATTAATACTGTATATATTAATATCCATCCAAGAATCATATTTCTTATTTTCAATACAAAATTGACAGTGTGTCAGGACAATCTGCACAAATATATAAAGTATAAACTCATGCATCTTTTCAACCTGAGTTTTCTTCTTAATATACCTTTTTTTTCATAAATGAAGCATTATAGAGTGAAATCACTCAATTATCAATTACTGTGTATAATTATTTATGAACTATGAAAATAATAATATTCAAAGAAATGCACAAAGATATTTAACCTTTACCCAAATTTAAATATTCCTGTTATTCTTTCTGTTATAGACAACAATTAAATACAACATATTGTAATACTAGCTAACATTAATGATACACTACATGTTTCCAAACCAACACATACTTGATTCTTTACTACTGATTGCTTTGCTGCTTCTTGGTAAAACTCTTGGTAAGGATACTTTAGTTCCTACACTATCTACTGTGCTACAGACAACACTGTCCTATTTCCTTGTAATACATCTTCCATATATATACCATATACCACAGCGACATTGGAACAGATAATTCTCATGTCAGAAAACAATCCTGACTATGTTTTTGATTCACAAGTGAGAACCACATAAAAATAATTTAACACAAAAAGTTTGTCTGGCTTCAGGCTTCAGGCTTATAAAGCACCATAGAAATGGCTTGAATATATTGTTCTCCATTGCAGATTATATAAAATATAAAACAAAAAAATACAAATGTATCTGTTTAGTTTTGAGAAAAAAAATAATTTTACCTTCCAAATGTTCAAATATTTCAACCTGTTTCTTGGGAAAAAGTACTATTGCAAAACTCAGTCGCATTATGTAATCTCAAAGATCACTTGTCTACAAAGTAGTAACACAGAAAGTAATTCTGCATGCAATAGGCCAAGATAAATCTATAAAACAAGTATTTACCTTCAGTGAGAAAATTTCTTGCCTGATTTTGAATTTGAAAACTGATTACTGAGGAAATGTCAACATTGCTTTAGTGACATTAAGAGGAACTACAAGACAAACCTCTAAGATGCTTAGAATTGTTCATCAGCGTCAGGTTTTCAGCACTATTTAAATATTAAAATATGAGGGGGGTAATTCAATATTTTACTATTAGTTTACCTGGGAAGCAGTGGCTGATATTAAACATTCATGATATTATTCATGCATGAGACAGAAGCCACAACAAGATATCAGTGCACAGTTCTGGTATCCCAGTGTTAAAATGAAATAGCCTTACATATTTTAATAGCCTTTCTATAATTACAAGAATGTATTCCAAACTTTGAAAATAAAATACAATCATACTCAATGTCAATGTTTATACTGGATTCAGCAGCCCTTGATAATTTGAGCACTTACTTGATTATTGATGCTTCTTAACCTAATTAACCTTAACCTAATCCCAGCTGAACTGGGGATGGGACTGGAGAACAGCTACTAGAGGCAGGACAGAGCAATGAAGAAAAGTCCCCACACTTACTCATTCATGGATTGGGAAAGTTAGTATAGACAATCAACCTATCAGCTGGTCTCCTTCCTTGCAGTGACTGTTCTCTCTCTCTCTCTCTCTCTCTCTGCCCGGGCAGATGTCAAGCCCTCCAACATGCTGGTCAACACCCGGGGCCAGGTGAAGCTGTGTGACTTCGGCGTCAGCACGCAGGTACGGTGTGGAGAAGGGGGTGCCGCTGTACGGGGGGGGGGTGCGCGTCTGTGTAGCTTGGGGAGGGGGGGGGCTGTCGGACCTGATGCCCGTGCTCCACGTCTCAATTCTCGGCTGCTGGCTCCCATTCAAATGGCATCGGCGCCGGTGTGCGCGCCCTGGAGACCGGCTCGCGTTCATCTGCGCTCTCCCCCAGGTCACCTCCCTTCCTCGGAATATGATTGCGCATTGTTTAAACGACAGCAAAAATTGCTGATATTGTAATTACTACTCAACAAACAGTGCAGTTCATTGATATGCGCCTTTGACTGGAAAACCCATAGTGAACACAGGTGCAAACTCAACACAGAAGGCACCCCAGAAGAGAAATGAATTCAACTGACCCACAACCACCATCTTTGTTTCTTGATTTGTAATCAATTTAATCCAAGGTAATCCAAAACTCCAATGTGGATTGTGTGAAAGAAATCACTATTGTATATTTAAAGAAACTTTTCAAACAAAGTCTGTTTATAGATTGAAATGCCTACAGATAGAACACACTCCTTAACTGCATTTTCTGAAATATATATTAGAATTCAGTATCTGCTTTACAAAGCAGCTTACAGTATGTTCACATCTGAATATCATTACATAACCTAAAAATTAAAAGTTATTTTATGAGTTAAATTTCTCAAAATGCTCACCGACCCAAAATACGTTGCTGAGGATTTAATGAATACCAGTCGTTCCTGTTTGTGGGAAATGAGGGACTATTATGGATCATCTCAAAACCCTTAAGCACACCAAAATCCATATTCTAAGATGCACAAAGCAAGTTTCTGAAGATAACTATGTGATTATATAAAATGACTTTCATTATATACCTGATTTTTATATCAACATATGCTACCGTGTACTGAACTCAAAATCTCTGCTTCAGTGCCAGCAAACAGCTGGATCAATGGTCTATGATTTGGCACTTAATGTACTAAAATATTATCTTCTAATGTCACTAACAAAATCTCCTCTCATTTATTTCTAACAGAAAAAAAATGAAAATATATTGAAACTCTTACATAAATAACTCAATTTGGGGAACATTTAAGAGACAGTTAAGAGATAATTGATAACTAAAACCATATTTAAGTTGGTGGATTAACCATAATGTACTATCTTATAGAGAATGTGTTTTCTAATTGTTAAGAACAATAGTGCTTGAAAAATATTCAAAAATATTTAAAGGTTAAAGGAATTCATGTTTCTTGAGGAATATCATAAATCATCTTGTATTTACAAAACACAACATGCAAGAAAGCATCCCAGATTGCTTTACACTCTGTGTACATGAATGTGTACACTTTGACATTATTTCACAAGACACTTTCTTTAAAAAACAAAAAACAAACAAAACAAAACCAAGATCTGAATGTTTTTCACATCTCAAGGGAGAGACTTGCTCACAGATCTGGTAGGGTTCACCTGAAATAAATATACCAGATAAAAACAGTTCATCTTGAGTAGGGTGCAGCATTCTAATAGGAACATTCCAATGCTCAGATACAAGAAAGTAGATTCGTACCACATCATGGAAAACCTACTGTTTCACTGTAGGAGTGCAGTGAAAATTAGAGCAGATGAAGTCACATAGTATCAGATTTTTATCTTTAGCAAAATTGCAACAAGACTTTTAAACCAGTTCATTAGCTATGTTCATCTAGGTTCACGATCACTGGCAAAAGATCAAAATGAGAAGTTGTCAAGCACGATACCATTGTACTGTCAGGAGGGCAGTTCCTATCAAGTAGCAATGCACATACTGTAGCTTCCATTTTGTTCTTATTTTTCAGCTGAAAGTGGATATTTTCAGTTTGGAATACCGGACGTTCTGAAACCTGTAAAACGGTGTGACCTTGATCCACATCAATGGTTACACATTTGATTGTACAAACATTAAGAATTCTACACAATTTAACAAATGTGTGAACACCCTAAGTAAAACAGATTATTTTTGCCCGTGAAACATTAATATATAGCTAATAGTTTTACATAAATAATAGTTTTGCATAATTTTAACTATGCTAAATAATACCTAAATTGAAAGAGGAAATATTTAAATAAAAACAGTAATCATAATAGTAAAATGCATATTGTTTAAAGTCTGTTTGGTTAATCATTTAGTTAGTTTTAATTTGTTTAGTGCTTCAGTAATAATGCCAGCAGCCATATCACCCTGCAACTCACAAGTGGCAACCTACTGAAGCTAAACAGGGGTGAGACCGTTCAGTACCTGACTGGGAGACCTCCTGGGAAAAACTAAGGTTGCTGCTGGAAGAGGTGTTAGTGGGGTCGGTAGGGGCCGCTCACCCTGTGGTCTGTGTGGGTTCTAATGCCCCAGTGTAGTGATGGGGACACTATACTGTAAAAAGGCGCTGTCATTCGGATGAGACGTAAAACTGAGTTCCTGACTCTCTGTGGTCATTAAAAATCCCTGGGTGTTTCTCGAAAAGTGTAGGGGTTTTACCCTGGTGTCCTGGACAAATTTCCCATTGGCCCTTACCAATCATGGCCTCCTAATAATCCCCGTCTATGAATTGGCTTCATTACTCTGCTCTCCTCCCCACTGATAGCTGATGTGTGGTGAGCATTCTGGCGCACTATGGGTGCTGTCGTATCATCCAGGTGGATGCTGCACATTGGTGGTGGTGCAGGAGAGTCCCCATTACCTGTGAAGCGCTTTGAGTGGAGTGTCCAGAAAAGCGCTATGTAAGTGTAAGCAATATTATTATTATTATGGATCCCTGTAACCCTGTGGCAATATAGACTATAAACAATCTAACAATATTTCATCTTTTCCAGTTTACCATCAATAACTGTGGAAAGTGCTGATCAAAAAAAGAGACTTCTCTGGTCACATGCTGCCTAGAGATCCAGTTCCTTGAGGCTTGGATTATAAAAATGAATTGTTATCAGGATGTACTTTGAGTCCATAATCAGCCAGCTATGTGTCCTTCAACCAACCCTGCCACGTTAGAAAACAAAAAGTTATGGTGGAGAAAAAGCATGTGCTTTCAAAGGCAGTCTTCAATTTCTTTCTTTTGCAAATTAAATTACATCTGGCATGTATACTGTATATATTTATATGGCATCTTATCAAATGTTCCTTTTAAATACAGAATACCGACAATTATCCATCCATTCTCGGATAGATGCTTATTCCTAATAAGCAAGGCACAGACCTGGAGCCCATCCTGGAAGCATAGGTGGGATGAAAGTGATGCTAGACATTAACATAATCCTAAATAATAAAATGTTGTTATATAAACATGTAATATATAGATACTCATTGGATATACTGCAACCCTACCAACCATGTCAACTAGAGTAAACCTACTAGAGTACTAGAGTAGAGTACTACTCACGTCTCTCATGTCATTTATTTTTTAACCTTCTTTCAAAAGGAATACTGAAATACTGTTAATGTTACAATGAGTGAAGGATGTGTTTGTCACGGTTATCATCCCTCCTCTAGAGGGCGCTCCTACCCAGTTTTATTTGTCCCAGCTGTGTCTTATCCCCTTTTTGTTATTTCAGCCCGGTGACTCCGTAGTTCTGGGCTCAGCTTTGGAAGACGGACGTCTGAAGGCCCGCTTATCCATGGGGCTCAGTAGCAGTCCGAGGGCAGGGCCTTTTCCCCAGACGTCCTGACCTACTGAGTCCGGGGCTGGGAGTGCCTTGTCCTGTCAAGGTTTTAACTATTCGTATTTCTAGTCCCCTGTTCCCTGTGTTCGTCTCGGATGGATCTCCCGGCACCTGGGCCTTGGACTGCGTCCTGATTTCCCTCATTGGACTTCCTTTCGGACTTGTTGGCCTGTGCTCCCCCCATGCACCAGATCACCGCCGTTGTCACCCCCTGTGTTTC
Source organism: Lepisosteus platostomus (assembly GCF_059453375.1). Taxonomy (NCBI): domain Eukaryota; kingdom Metazoa; phylum Chordata; class Actinopteri; order Semionotiformes; family Lepisosteidae; genus Lepisosteus; species Lepisosteus platostomus. The sequence continues at coordinate 60,344,495 of NC_142614.1, forward strand.
TACCTGACCTGATCCTGCTGTGTCTTCCCTGATGTCCTCCTCCAGTCACTTCTGGATTATACATAGGGTCTTTAACCACGCATTTCACGGGAGTCAGAACCGGCTGACCAGGGTTTGCTATCATAATAGGTTTCAACAACAGCAGATAATCATATTGTATAAATATAAATCCCTTTGTGACCCTTTTGACAAACACCAAATGCAGACATTCATAGAGATTTAGGCCAGGAATTGAACCCAGGGCCCCAGTCACTGCACCACCCAAGGTGGAAATTACATAACAGAAAACAAAAGCTTCAAATGAAGCCAAAGTGCACAATGTTCTCTCAAAAGCCCCTGCAGGAATAATATCCTGAAGATTTGTATTTTACATTGTACCATATGTCTCTACTTTGGAAAGAATGTTGTCATTTACATAGTGTATCTGTATACCTTATATGTGTGTGTATGTATTGTTATGGTTATTGAGTCGCTACTGAGGTGCCTTATGAATCTAGATACAATGGGTAACACTTGGTTCAGTTGAACATTTGAAGTTCTCTGGAGTTTCAGTGCAAGAAAGGAACTAAACTGTTTACTTACTGTAGTTGGGCTGGGTGTGAGACACACTGATCAAAGGAATCTCTGGTTTACCTTGATTAATTAAGGGTAAATGATTAAATTAAATATATCAATTAACAGTACAGGAACACAGCATAAAACAGGCAGGTATAGAGAGAGTAGAGGAGGACACAGGAAAGGACAGAAAGACAGAAAGCAAGGAGAGAGGAGAAAGGAGGGATCCTTGTTCATATCAGCCTGTAAGACCAGATTCGAGTTAAAGGGGAGCTGCAGTCCCGATTTCTCAGTCTGGTTATTAAATGTTGATAACAAAATAAATTCATAGACAGAAAAAAAATATAAATTTTGAATTAAATACAAAATCATGAACTTTGTGAAAGTACTGTAAGTTGCCATGTTGTCACAATTCACTGATCTTGCCACTGGTGAGAGTGAGAGTGCCCACGCATTGTGACATGATGTGGCCCTTCCTGCTCACTAGTCACTATAATGACTAATGTACGTTGCTGTGAAAATGTATGTGTATGTGCTTTTCTGCAACCAGCTGCAAAATATGCGTATTTACTGTACTTTCCTACTGTAGTTAGCTTCATTTTACAGTACCTTTTGTACACAACTTATACACATTCAACTTAAGGAATAAATAAAAATGTGATGATTTTTAGACCCCAATATTCTTCCACTAGAAGTACAATACATTTTTTAAATTAGAAATGTATTGGATTTGGAGCTGAAATGAACATTTTTGGATTATTTTTCGTGTTGTTAGAAATACAGCATACAGTAGTAAAATAATTATCTTTAAAATCAATTCCTTATCCTGTTTTTTAATGTCTGTGTCATTTTTCTCCAGATGTTACAACACTAAACACATGGGCCACCTTCACTACTTAAACATATGATGAATGCACAAATCACCTGCCATGATCTTAAAACACAGAGATATGTACATATCCTAAGCACCAGACCTGGAATAACTGGACTGACAAGACTTGACTCTTTTCTTTGCTGAGTGATATGGATTAAGATATCAAGGTAGTTTGCAGAGCAAACTGTATTTTTCTATATACTGTACTGCTTCTATTATTTCTAAATACTGCTGGAGTAAAAGTGGTTAAAGTTACAAGAAGCTGAAAGAACTCTACACTCTGCATGTTTGGGCTTCAGTGCAAATACACGAATTTTTCATTCCAGGTTGAATGTGTAAAGATGAAAGTCGCTTGGTGCTCATGAACTGCATTGTATGAGCTAAAGAGAATTCCTGTCTGATATACTGTAGTCTGCCCTATAGAACCCCACATTATTTTACTAGTCCACAGTGGTAACTTATTACTTTTAAGTGATTGTAACATCTTAAGATTTGTACTTTAAAGTATTATCTTAATATATATATATATAAAGATACTATGGTTTCTTTAGTACCATATTTGACTGGATGCCACCAAATATACTGTACCAAAATGTATCTGATTAATCCTATTTGCAATGTTTGAAGCAGTCAAGAGGCTTCTCTTTGTGGTGATTTAGAAGCCCAGTTTGAATTTACACTGCAAACTCCAAAAGCTATGCAACTATTAATAGAGACAAAACAAATCAGGGTAATTTGCACTACTTTGTAATGACATTGCAATACTAATACTACAGATAAAGCTTATACTAAAATTGTTTTATATACATTTGAACAAAATGTGGGTACAGTACAAAGAATGCTGGGATTAAAGATGACAATATTCAAATCTCATCTACAGTACAGTTACTGTAGTATCTTACAGAAGAGTGTTTGCTACCGTGACTTAAGAAGACAAGAAAATAGCTTTCTGCTAGAAAGCATGTCACTCCTCTTTTTTTGCCTTAAGCACTGGAACCTTTTTTTTCGTAGCGAATGACTGAATGACTAAAGAAACTAGCAACAGCCAATCGGTCGGCTGTGTGTCAAGCCCTGTTGCTAGGTGTGGTGAGCTGGAGTGTATAAATACATCTTGTGAAAGTTACCTCACCCCCTTCAATCAGACATCGTAGGAAAATCTTCAGGTAACATCCACAACAACTGGTAAGGTATTCCTGTATGGATTTTATTAACTGAATTATTTGAAAAGTGAGAGTAAGTAGTATGTTTTGTGCTTAAAAGAGCAGCATTGCATTGCAAAATGATCCCTTTATGTGAAAGTGGGCGTAGTACTAATTATTGACTTTAAAGTTAGTAAGTGCATTTTTATAATGCTGAGATGTTGAGTTATCCACCCCCCTTGAAGTGTTCTTCAAATCGTACTTTACTGTTATATTCTGATGCCTGTTAAAGTTTGAATTTAAAAAAGAACACGTTTAAGAACCGTCAATCCCCAGATTTGTTTCCCCCTTCTTTCGTATCTAATTTGGGAAGTCATTTTAATTTAATACAAAAGTTATACTAGCATATCAAAGTCGCAATAAAACGCCACCGTTATTAGATCAAGCTCCTTAGGAAGTGACTTACATTTCTGTTGCATAAATGTACTGTTGCAAAAATTGGAATTTATTATCACACAGATCTTGAAACGATTACTGTACTTCGCCAAAAGAAATGTGAAGAAGGAAAAGCTACAGTTAGAAAATCCCCAGAATCGGGCGTGGCACAGCCAGCTCCAATGCAGAAATCAAAGCTATTGCTTAAAGCCTACGGTTATTTCTAAGAACCACTGTTCCTAAAGTGGTTATACTATCCTTACGACGCGATTAACAATGCCTTAATAGTTTGTTTCAATCGAAACCGTCTTAATACAAAATTTCTATACAACTTTTTTGAACTTTCAGTTGTTTTTAAGACTCGATGGTTCCTTCTGAACCTTTTTAAGTTGGTACTTTTATATTCATAATAGGATATAAAGTACAAACCTTTCCCTGTTGGAGAAGATGCATCATCCTTTGAAAGAATGACTTACCTGCCTGATTTTAGACATTTAAGATTTAGTGATTGTGCAACATTTAAAAAAATCCCATGTTATCAGTACTTGAATTCAGATAAATATCGCGGTTATTAATTCATGTTTTTTTGGTTATTGGACTGGACGTTATTCGACAGTTTTTAGGTGCACTGTCAAACATTTGTAACTTACAGTATATATGCATGAAGTTAATAAAGTTTAAGAAAACTTTGATGTGAAGAAAATGAAAGGCAATCTGTCTGCATGCTGTGATAATACAATTCATCTTTAGATTTATTAGCTTGTACAGTACTTTACTGGAACATTGAGTTGTATTTTTTAGATGCTCTGAATAGAGATCAAAGCTTTTCAAACAAGGAAAGACAATCAGGGTATAACTGGTGTAGTCTCTTACTAAAGCCAGCATGTACAGTAGATAACATTAAAACAAAGTCATACATTGCAGCTGTGGCTCTTTCTCCGTATCCTATCGTTTTCTCTTTCAAACTGGGTTGATGATTGGATAGAAGGAGATCAGAAGGATGTATTTTATGGTGTATTCAGTCTGTACAACATTATTTTCCATGGTTACTTTTTTATCTCCTAGAACATCAGTTGAAAATGTCTTTCATTAAGGAGTTTCTTCAGCAAGCTGTGTATATGGGCATGTCTGATGACTTGGTAAGTTTTTCCGTTTGTATTCAGAGTTGCAGTGCTCCTTCAGTGTGGGCAAAGGCTGACACTTTAGTGCACAAAAAATGACTACTTAAGCTGATGATTCAGAGAGCATGGAATGTGAGCCACTCCCATGAAGCTGAAAATTCTAGAGTTTTGTGCCTTTATTTCTGATCATTTAATAGAAGTTTGTGTTTTACAGATTCTCCCATATGGCAATTTTGTTAACTGTTGCAAAGAGTATATATTTAAATGAACACCATCTTTTGACAGGGCACCTATCAAGGGACAGTCACTCCATTTGTACATTTTAGTGCAAGCAGTGATGCAGCAACTTTGGACAAAGCAATTAAAGCGAAAGGTGCGTAAACCGATGGCAATGCAGAAGAAATAAGTTTTGAGCAGTTTTTAAATGCATACAGATGTGGGGTTGGGGATAGTGACAGGAGTAATTTACATTGGCAATGTAGAACCAAGCTACATGGCTAAAGATAACTGGACCAAGAAACATTTTTTTTTGGCCTCCAGACATCAGCCGGTCGTATGGGATTTGCTTATTTCCTGTTTATAGTAATTGTTGATAATGTCTTGATTGTTTTAACAGTAAAAGAGAACAGGCTAGAGTTCAAGTACATAAGCATACACTTTTTTTAAGGAGTTTGTTTTTGATCATGCAGTTGAAATTGCCATCAGAGAAAATTAATTGCATTCCTTTTTCTGTAATTTACACTACTTTTATGATTCCCTTTTGTGAGTTACTGTATTGGCCACTACAGTTAGGAAATTGACTGAGCTGAAGTTTGGGGATATTTAAATGCACATTCAAGAGAACTTGTGTAAACAACCCCTCACAAATGTACAGATATCTAATTCAAAACCAACAGTTTTATCTCAGTAGATCATTATGTACATAATGTTATCTACATTTTGCACAGATAGGTTTATTATTGTTCCTTGTGATACCAAAATACTGAAAGTGTTTAATAAAATTCCAGGTGCTCAGTTTGTGGTATTTAAGTGATTGCAAACTTTGCAAAATGAGTTGATTTAAGCAGCTGAATAAATAGCCATTCAAAAAGGCATGATTTGAATTAAAACGGAACAGTGGAAGACTGAACCATCCCAAGCCTGAGAAGTGAAAATCATTGGATTGCCTCTGGCTTGATTGTGTAGCTTATCTGAGATGTGACCTAGAGAATGTTCTGGTTCAATAATGTGTGGAAACAGGCACTGTCTTGGACACAGCATGTCTTGTAAGGCAGAAGGACACCTCAGAAGGCCCCAGGAGTGTCTGTATCTCCTGATCGTTTGAGTGATTTGCTTAATAGTGCTCTTGAGCAGATGTTTGTGTGGAGGGCAGTTCTCATCTGGCTCATTTCAGTTTTCCTACACAAGCAACTTGCCTACTGAGCACTTGGTCCTTCTTTCTCACAATCCTCCCTCAATCCCATCTTCACCCTTTCAGCAGCTCCCTGGCTCATTCTTTGTGAAGAGAAGAGGGGTCCTATCATCCTTGCCTTCACAGCCCATGCCAAATTAACTTATCACGTCTTTCTCCGTCTCATTAGCTTTGGGTGAACTATTGAAATCACTTTGAGCAAATTTGCTACAGTATGATAAATTCTACTAACCTATAATATATGCATGATATATGAATGAAAATCTGCATTTTTCAAGACTTCAGAGGTATCATTGATAGCTGACTACAGTACCGTCTTGTGGGTCAGAGAACATCTGGAGTGGCAGCAAAGAACTGTTGCAAATAACCAAACTCGCATGTATAACCAAGTCCACCCCACACCGTCGCATAATGTACTATAGTATATGTTAGGTATGGTTTCATGTCATAAGTAGACCTCCTTTATATGATAACATACTGAAGCATTGACTAACTTCATTTATATAACTTTAATCACATTAAAGAAATAGAGGTAATTACAAACTTATATTAATCAGTTATCCAGCCTGCACTTTCTATGCCTACATTATCATGCCATTAAACGCAGAACATTTTTATTTTATTTTCAGAGTCTGAAAGAGGGTTTCTGATGTAGTGTTGGCAATGTGGGGGAAAATGAGCTAAATGTATTTAAAAAAAGACATGTATTATATACAGTATACTAGAGACCATTAGTTTTTCATCAGTTCTAAATGGAAATTAAATTATGCGGCTGTGAACAGAGTCCCATAAAAATGTACAGATCACAGCACTGTACGGCTTGACAGTTCATAAGCTTCAAGCTAAATGTACTGTGCTGCACTGAGTGAGTCTGAAGCAAGCCCAATGGAAATCCGTCCCATTTTGAAAACTGTTAGTGGGGAAAAAATGGTAGTCTTAACACTCAAAACTTGCATCTCTAAACTGGATGTGATTGTGCTGTATTACACTGATTCCTCAGCCACAACAGCCCAGTAATGTACAAAGTACACTGACATGGCGAACACAAACTCGTCTCTGTCGGCAGGCTATCACTGAATTACACCAAAATATTGTTCTGAAGCATTTGGATTTTTTTCCCCCTTAACGTACTTAACACTTAAGAGCATGGCTGAGACTCTTGTGTGTTTTGACAACTGAATGCTTCCTTTTGTCTGCTTTCACAGTTCTTGCACTTTCATTCCAGTACCATTTGTATGTTTGTTTATTCTAGGAGTGGATGAGAACACCATTATTGAGATCCTGGTGAAAAGAAGCAACTCTCAACGTCAGCAGATCAAGGCAGCCTATCAGCAGGCTTCTGGAAAGGTGAGAAAGCAGTTTTGATTTTGTCTTTTGCTCACTGTTGACCTTTTTAAACTTTTGAAGTGCAAAGGTGGAGTGGGACACTTGTCAAAAAGGGGTTTACATAGATTGTTTCATTTCTAATACTTTGTAGTTTCCTTTTTTTTAGCCTCTGGATGCAGCCCTGAAATCGGCACTGAAAGGGGAACTTGAAGATGTTGTCCTCGCGTTGTTGAAAACCCCAGCACAGTACGATGCCCATCAGCTTCATTATGCCATGCATGTAAGATGCATTAGGGAGGGGAGAGTTTTCATTCAGTCATTTACTATTTTACTGATCAAACCCCAACAGCTGAGAGAAGCCTATTCTCTCTATCCAGTGGAAAGCTCCTCGAAAATTTTCAGTGTAATTGACTCGGATTACTGTGACATTCTGAATACAACAGTAGGAGTGAATAATTTAGGGAATATCAATTAAATGGCTTGTGGTTCCTCATTAATCTAATTTTTCAGTTCTTATTTAGATTCTTGTTTTATGTCAAGCATGGTGATTGGGGGTGTTTTAAAAGTTTATTATCAGGAAGTGCAGAAGGGAAGCAGCTATCATTTCCTGACTCAATGTTGGAAACTAGAAGCAGCTTTTAATGAATTTCAATTCTCATTTTTAAGTGGATAAATTGCAAGCAAATAAGGAACATATAGCAGGAAGAAACTGAAAAGGTACATAAGCCACATAAGTCTAAAACATAAAATAGTCAACCCTTTAAGTCACTATGTCAAACTACAACATAAATCAAGTACGTCTAATCCAACCTAAGATATTTACCTACAGTAACTTCCTTTCAGGGTCTTGGAACTGATGAGGACACCTTGATTGAAATTCTGGCATCCAGAACTAACAAAGAAATCAAGGAGATCAAAAAAGTCTACAAGGAGGGTAAATGTCACACAGTTATCCAGCATTAGGTGGAATTATTAAGATTTCTTTCTCAGACTTTTTCTTCTTGCAGAGTATAAAAAGGAGCTGGAAGACCACATCAAATCTGATACAAGTGGAGATTTCAGAGCTGCTCTCCTGTCCCTCTGTAAGGTAAAGACATTTGTATTGGGGGGGGTTATAATATGCACCTGTTTTGTTATGCCATCTATAGCCATAATTGAGTATTTTTCTTTTTTCTTCCCGTTTCAGGCATCCAGAAGTGAGGATAGTCTTGTGAATGAGGAACGTGCTGACACTGATGCAAGAGTAAGATTGTAGTTCCTTCTCCATGACCCTTTTTAAAGTGTAATTTCCAGTTTTTCCTCCCTCGGCCTTGGTGGTTTCAACAAATAGTTTCATGTTGCGAAGTAAGCAGGTCTCAAATAATAGCAGAAGGTCTTTTGAGTGCCTATTAGCAGTTGCGGTGTAAGCCTCATGACAGGATCTTGTTCCTCAGGCTTTGTATGAAGCTGGAGAGAAGCGAAAAGGCACAGATTGCTCAGTCTTCATTGACATTCTCACTACCAGGAGTGCTCCACAGCTTCGGAAAAGTAAGAAGCATCAATTACTCTTGTAGGGAGATGCATCAGTGTGTGTTGGCTGTAAAGGATAATTTCATGTTGAAGTAAATAAAACCATTTTGGCTGGAAAACCTCCATTATCCCACCTGAAGCCTTAAAAGTTGAATCATTGTTTTTCTTTTCAGTGTGGAATCAATCTTTACCCATTACTAGATTTTTTTTTTAAGCAAACCATTGAAAGCAGTAGCTAGGCCTTTGACTTAAAAAAGACGCAAGTCATTTGGTAAGTATTTGATTTGTTAACTTTTGAAATTTGATTCCAGTTATGAATTTAATTTTGTGAGGTGAGTCCTTACTGTGCATATCAATATTTGTACATTGTAAACAAAGCTATTGAGCAATCTTGATTCTGAAAGAGCAGTGAACTAACCCACTGAAGAAGCTTTTAATGTTTATCAGCACTATATGGCTTGTGTATTGATTCACTGCAACTTTATTGTATCGTATGTAAGGTGCATGATTCTTCGATTTTGCTTCAGTCATCACTAAATGTTTAATTACTCTGATTCTCTTTTCAGCCTTTGAGAGATATACAAAATATAGCAAGCATGATGTGTCACAAGCAATTGACCTGGAGCTGAAGGGTGACATTGAGAACTGCCTGACAGCTGTTGGTGAGGAAACCTCAGAGACTTCATTAAAAACTCTTCAACTATCTGTTCAAGTGATCCTAATACTGCATTTTGATAAAATTATCAGTTGCATAATTTTAATTTAGTCAGTATCTTACATGGTGGCATCTTAGTTTTTAAACATGTTTAGGAGAAGGGAAACTTTCGATCTTGCCCACTTCTGCTCTCCTGCATATAAATATCACCTGCTGAGGACCCCTTTGAATTTTTCTTGCATCCCTCCCACCACCCTATTTTCTCTCTTGCTGCTGCTCCCTGGGTTATTCCCTGTGAAGAGAGGTTTGGGGAATGGTGGGGGAATTAGGATTTTGTCAAACCTCTGAAATGAGATTTGTATGAATCTCGGTTCTGGATATTCTGCTTTCTCTTGGCAAACCTTTACTAACATAGTCATCTGAATTCTTAAACCTGTGGTGTTAATGGCACAGAAATGTGCACTGTGCCACCTAAGCTACGGTAGGCCAACAAGACTCTAGTAACTGAAACAATCAGTCCTTTAAAAGACTTAAAATGTCTTCACTTCCTAAATCCTGCCAATATATAATGCCTTACATTTTAGTACCATTTTGACTTAGGTTTGCATTCATTTCATAAAGTACAAAATTACAAATTACATTCACAGCTTTTGCTTAGTGAGTGTATTTTGATTTGAGCTTTTAACTCATTTTAAAAAAGTAATAGTGCAATATCGATATGAATTGTATCTTTTTTTTTCCAGTAAAATGTGCTGGAAGTAAACCACCTTTCTTTGCTGAAAAACTGTATCTGTCAATGAAGGTAAGTTGGTTTTTTTAAAGTAAAAAATCCTGGTCATTTTGAAAATGTCTACAGTATATCGCATGTAAATTTTTTTGCTTTTGCCTTAATTCTCAATCAAAACAGAAAACCAAAACTTTTACTACATACTGTAATATCTGTTTCGTTTGCTTCCCATACAAGATTTTGACGGAACACTATAGTGTGTTATGGATCAAGAACTTAATGAATTAAATCTTCTCATTTAGTATGGTGATTCTTCTCACAAATTAGTAATTTTATGGAAATTAAAGTTGTGCCACTGACATTTTAAATCTTACCTTTAGCAAGTAGTTGATGACCCTTGATACTAAGTAAAATATGTCACAGCAAGGAAGCCAGACCTAGTTCTGGATCAAATCTTCTATTTGGCCACAAATAGCAAGTTGCATAACATGACCTGGTTTAAATCAAAATAGTGATCCTATTTCAAATCCTGGATTTGAAGGATTCCTTCTACTGGGGTAGAAGGAAAGGGACACTGGCAAATAAGTCTGTGAATTACTGCCTTTGATGGGTCTTAAATTTTAATCAAATCTGGGTTGTGACACAAAGTGCTAGTCCTCTTATTTAATTTCAATCAAAAACTTAGAAGTATGGTCATTCTGCACCCAGAAAACAAAATCCATCACACAAGACATGCTTGCTAATAGAAAACAATGCCATTTACCTTAACCTGGTGGCCATTCCCTCAACATCTCCACCTCAGTGCCAATAGAAACGAGATTTAAAATGTATAGGCCCCCTCCAGGATTACTTTTAAATCTTCAAGGTTTTTTTTCTTCCACTTTGCTCTTAGGGATCTGGAACAAGAACTAAAATACTGACGAGGATTATGGTTTCCCGCTCAGAGATTGATTTAAAACTAATTAAAGAGGAATACAAGAAGAAATATGGAAAAACCCTTTATCAGGATATCCTTGTAAGTTGCTCTAAAACTAGTTTGAAGTATGCTGGCCGAAACGAGTAGTTTTTAGCTTTGACGTTCACACTTTCAGTTTGCTTCTTAGGGGGAAATGCAGCAGCTATAGTTCCTCACAGTATTGAATGAAAACACCTGTACATGGAAAAGGACCAATCTGTTTGGTATTCAATGTGAACATAATGACCATTTGTCTGATTTTTTGTGAATCATTATAGTTTTATTGTGCTTCAAGAGTACTTATTTATACCAGCTATTGTCTGACAGTATCAAATGGATTCTAGAAAAGGTAAGATACACCTAGCAGAGGCAAACTTTATTCCTGATATCTCTTAGAACTTAATGTAGGTGTACAGTAGGACTTTGTGCAGTATCTACTTCTGTTGCTTATTAACATTAGAAAACTGCTTTCATCCCTTGACATAGGTATGGATTGCATAAATGGAAAACTGCATACTTTGGGATAATTAGAACACTTACTCTGCCTTTTATCTACCTCCTATCCATTGTATCCATCATACAAGTTTTCTCTTTTAGAAATAGACATCTAGTGTTTTATAGTTTCACAGTTAACAAAGTCCATACTACTGTACTTAATTTATTACCAGTTGCACATATTTCTTAATGTTTTAAAGAGTTTGGAGACATAAGTGTGGCTCAGTTGGTCATAAGAGCAACATCTTAGCCTCCAATTAAACATTTGCTGCACCACCATGTATGACTAAGGAGTGTGTGATTGAAAAATACAGTAAAAATGTGAATAGTTAAAAGCATTTAACATTGGTTCATAATGGCATTATACACGTTTACAGCCAGTGGTGTTTTGTATGGGGAACCATTACAAGAAGAGCACTTAAACATTGCGTATGCTTTGTGAATTATCAAGCCAGTTACCAAGGCTCTAGACCTCTGACATGAATCTAACATTCAGTATTCAAAATGAAAGGGGTGGCACAGTGATGCAGTAGTTAACATTGCTGCCTCGGTGCTGGGGCCCTGGGTTTCAGTTTCTGAGGTGCTATATGCATGAGGTTTGTATGGTCTTCATTTTTGTGTGGGTTTCCTCCCGCAGTCCAAAGATGTGCTGGTCGGTTAATTGCCTTCTGGGAAATTGGAACTGTTGTGAGTGTCTGCCCTGCACCCGGTGCTTTCCAAGAATAGGCTCCGGGCCACCATGACCCTGAATTGGATAAGTGGTTATTGGAAGTGGTGTGAAAATTAAAAATGTTGACAAACAAGAGGACACCACCGAGTCCATCTAACCATTTGGTTACTTGTAGCCTCATTTGAAACTGAATACTTTCTAGCGAACTAGATTCTAAGTATTCAATTCTGTATTCAGGGAAAAATTCATAAGTGCATTAACAAAACAAATCCATCAATACTATGAATTAAAATATTGATTCTAACAACAGTTTAAACATTGTATACTAAAAACAGTAGTTTAGGTTGTATCTAGTTCATGAACCATTTAACATGTATGCTTCTATCTTTTAGGATGACACCAAAGGAGATTATGAGAAGATCCTGCTAGCTTTATGTGGAAGTGAGAACTAAGATGAGGATGACAAAGTCCTGGAAGCCAAAACAATTAAACATCTGCTTCTTGTATAACATTTAAAGTCTGTTAGATATCCTTTTTAGCATGCAGTTGAACACTTTGATTGGAGCCCACTGGTGCAAATAATACTCTATAATAGCACAGTGCTGTTTTTTTTCTTTAAAGTGAAGTAATGAGAACTTCAGTTTTCTTCCCTGCTTATATGTAACCATTTAGAAAACATTGGATTTTCATTGAAACTTCAAGGTTTTCTTTTATTTTTTACCTGGTAGACTGTAGTTCTTAGGACTGTATGCTTAAAAATAATGTAAGAATTGCAGCTTAAATGAACCAAAAAAAAAAGATATTCCACAAAGGAACTAGGGTACTTCATAGCTTCATTTCAAAATAGAAATATTGGAGTTTCTACAGTAACTACTCCCAAAACTTGTGCTTTCCTCCAGAACCATAGACTTTTGGAAAAGGTTTTGCTATCATTGTAGATTTCACAGTAAATTGGATGGGACAGTGTGGAAAAGTGTATCAAGATTGCAACTGAGAAATGGTGCTAAAATGTTTGAGCACATTTTTTTTAAAATACTGTCCATCCAATGGGAATTAATGTTTGTAGTGAGCTTCATTTGTACTACAAATGTAATTATGCCAACCTGGCAAATGTAATTCCTGTAAATTGTACTTTTTCTTTAAAGATGAAATACCAGTACAATACTTTAGTTTCATGCTTGCTCACAGCTTATATTTAAGTAAAATATGCTGTGCAGCGTAGCCTACAATACACTCTGATCTTTGAAATAGCAATGTTTTTAATCCAGCTTTCTCTAAAGGAAATGATACAAATATTTGATGTAGTCATAGTAACTGCTGCTTTGTGGTTTGTTTCCCTCTGACTCATACTCTGGTGGGACTTTTTAATATACTGACTGCTACAAGATTTGCAGTTCAAGTCTGCTTTGACTAATTGTAAACTTGACAAATCTCCTTCCTGAAATAAAGTTATTATATTTGCAGTTTGGCTGCTGTGGTATTCTGTTCTCTTTGACTAGTTAATCAAACTGCCTTCTAAACATTTGACAAAAGTTAAAAAGAAAACTTGTTTGCATTCTTCGGGCATTTCTTAAAATAGTAGCCTAGTCTTTCAAAATATTTTTCTAAATTATGGATTCCTGGCACTTCTGCCATGCTAATTGTAATGAAAAATTGGGGATAGTACAATTTTTCCTTAATGTCCATCTGTGAATGACAGGACAGGGAGCTGAATCACCTAATCTAGAGTGGATTTAGTAAATATAAAAAAAAATTCAAATGTTACAATATAAATGTAAAACGGTGAACTAGGCACATGTTAGAAATAGATACAACACATTACTGAGTGAGCCCTTTTCCTGTTGAGAAGTACAGTAGGTCTGGACTTCAGTTGAGAGAGAGCTGACAGCAAGGGAGTGGGCTCTTTTAGTGGGTGTGTTTATCTGCATTGCTGTACTGTTTTGCAATAAGGCTAATAAAAAATTACATATTCCCAAGAACCAACACTGAGTGCTACAGTATACATATACAGATAGGACTATAGGTGTGTCTGGTTTGTCCGTTAGCTTATGTCATTTCATGTGACGTTACAGTATGTCTGTTGAAATATTGAGGCACCAGGCATTGCTCAATCAAAGAGGAGTTTCTTCATCGTTCTGCACTACTAGGTGGGAAAATATACATAACATGATTGCCTAAAAGTAAAACTGAGAGTTGTTTCATTTAATTTTTTTCCTTTTAATGCTAATAGTGGGCATGAGGATATTAAAGCTATAGCCAGTATAGTACAGGAGGTCAGTAAAGGATTTAATGATTCCTTATAGTTATGTATCGCTTCTCTGGACACTCTACTCTACTTGCTCCTTACAAGTAATGAGGTCTCCCTTCCACCTCCACCACTGTGTACACCTACCTGGATGCTGTAATGACCCTGGGATTTTTAATGACCACAGTGAGTCAGGACTTGTAAAAAAAACCTGTAGAAAAGTCAGAGTCCTTGTCAATTTAACCCACTTTACTGTAAATGATTGCCTGACTTAGTGTGGGTGCCAGTCTTATTCTTATTGTTTTAAAAAACAGAATTGTTGCTTCACATCTCTTGGATCCTGGGCGTGATGTAGACCAGGATGCCCTTCTGTATGGTGTTTACATGCTCTCCCTATAGCTGTGAGCGGTTTCTCTGGGTGTTTAGGTTAATTGATTGTGTGTGTTTATGTGCCTGGGGATGTACTGGTCTCCCTACAGGTGTATCCTTGCTCCCCCTGTGTGATGGGTTAGGTTAGGGTCACCGGAGCAGTTATTGAAAATGGATTGATATATATATCATTTTAGACAATGCAAATAATACAACATTGTATATAGTGAATATACTTACAATGCAGAATATATACAATTATGGAACAAGAGAAGAAAGAAAACAACGTTTCCGCTGTGGAGCCTTCTTTGGGTGTGTTTCATACACTATATAAAATTATGAATTACTGTATCACCAATGTTAAAATTGCATCACCTCAATACAGATTTTCGTTTAAAAGTACAAAGTTTCATTGCAACATGTAATACGATATAATACATACACTATAGTATAAAATACACCAAGTGAGAACACACGCAACGTGTAGATCCCGGTACTGTATGTCTTTTTTTTTTAATGTATGGATTAACGTTACACTAAACCGAATTACTTCCATATGGACAACGATTCAAAGACATTTTGACGAGCACATTACTTCATTAGTGCTTGCCGGTATAGGCTCCGACTGCCCCGCGACCCTTAAGTGGATGAAGCATTTAGAAAATGTGTGTATGGATTATTTCATTTGTATCTCTTTAAAAAAAAACAAAAAAGTGCATTTCAGACACGTGGCGAACATAAACATTTCGACCAGATGGTGGCGCTGCCGTTTTTTTCGCATAATTATTTTTCAGACGCACTCGCTGCTCCTTCCTTGTGCTTGTCTTTATTAACCTCACAAATGAAGTACTGAATTTTAAAACCGCCGGACATTTCCGCTTGCCAGGGTTCAGTTTTGTGTAGTTCTAGTAGTAGTTAGTGTGGTAGGCAGTAGTTAAGAAATGCTTCATTCCCTTACGTAGGAGCTATTTCCAAATCTATTTACTACTTTGTGTGAGGAATTAAATTAATGTCTGGTTATATTTACGCCTTCAGTGTTTATTTTCACTAACTGCATTTCCAAGATAAAATTA
Source organism: Lepisosteus platostomus (assembly GCF_059453375.1). Lineage (NCBI taxonomy): Eukaryota > Metazoa > Chordata > Actinopteri > Semionotiformes > Lepisosteidae > Lepisosteus > Lepisosteus platostomus. The sequence goes on from NC_142614.1 coordinate 60,360,054, forward strand.
ATAAGGAACTACTTCCAAGACAGTGTCGCAGTGCTATTAAAAAAAAAACGTTGAATTAACGCAGTGTGAATCTGTAACGATTTTGTTTCGTTTAGACTGTCTTGTTCGCTGCATTTACAACAGATTTTTTATGAAAGGTATACCGTACTACAGCATGAATCTCGTTGTAGAAGGTACTATTACTCCAGTGCATTCCTTTAACCACTTTAATATTACGTATTGCGTTATTAATTAATTGATAGCCCTTGAATTAGTCCTTAAATCGATGCAGGTTCATTTTCGCTGTTGCACCGAGCTGCAGGTAACGATGACAAAATGATTATTAACTGCACAGCTGAAGTGATTGCAGCTTTCCGTTTTTCTTTACCTTCTTGGAAACATACAGGCAAATTTTCATTCATCCATTATAAATATATAACTTCTTCTAAGCTGCTAGTTTCACGCATTTATTACAACTGTTAGAACGCAGTGTTCTTTATTTGTTTGTAAATTTAAGAACTGTATTGCAACTGGGTTTGTTTTTAACATGTCGTGCATCAATGTTAAATTTAATTCCTATTGAATAGATGCATCATGAAGTTATACAGTTGAAGAGTACAATGAATTCCAAACTCACTGTATTGGCCCTTCTGTACTTTGTGCAGGGCATGCCTTACGGTCTGCAGTCATCTTTACTACCTATTTATCTCAGGACATCAGGACTTTCATTGACCAAAATCAGTTTGACCAAAGCTCTCTATTTCCCTTGGATCCTGAAATTAATCTGGGCTCCTTTTGTGGACAACCTAGGCACAAAGAAAAAATGGCTCTTGATTACTATGTCTGGACTGGCAGTGACGTGTTTAGTTAATGCTCTCTTGTCTCCAGATACTGACTTTGCAGCTATTGCTCTGGCTTTGCTGACAATGAACTTCTTATCTTCAGTTCAGGACATTGCTGTTGATGGCATTGCTGTGCGACTCCTAAGGCAGGAAGAAGTGGGTTATGGAAACACAGTGCAGGTTGTGGGGTATAAGATAGGCTCAGTGCTTGCAGGTGGAGGCCTTCTTACAGTAATGGATGTGATTGGATGGAGCTCCCTCTTTGTCATGCTGAGTACTGTATACTGTGTTGTAGCACTGTACACCTGGAAAACACCAGTGCTTAACATAAACTTTATAAATCAAAGCAATGAAGAGAAAAGTCAGAAGCACACCTTAAATCCCTGGAAGATATTGCAAGAACTTTTGTCTGTACCTGGCACACAGTGGACTCTCGTTTTCGTTCTCGTATATAAATTAGGTAAGTTTACAGTATTGACCTATTGCAGTGTACCTTAACGGTAATATAACTACTTCAGACTTTTGAAATGCACATTTATGCTGTTTGCGTGACTAGCATTTAAAATTGTATTCTGGTATTCAATAATTAGCTCCAATGTTGCGTTGTTTTAGTTCTGTTTTGTATTACTTATTTTTTCAGAGAAAATAACAAGACTTCACAAACCCATAAAAGAGACAATGGTAGACATTAGGTTCATTGTAAATGCAATGAATAACACAAAGGGATCACTTAGGAGTTGTGCAATAACAATAACATTTTTTTGTACGCATTGAACTATTTTAGAATGTTTAGGTACATACTTTAAATTTGCAGAAGCTTGCTATTATTCAAAATTGGGCTGAAATGCAGTACGACATTTTGTACATGGATAGTATGTTTCTTAATGTTTTGTTTAAACTGTAGATCACCCACCCATGAGCAACACTGTATATTATGAAATGGGAAAAAAAACATGTGAAAGTTTCAGATAAAAATAGTTTTAAAAATGTACATAGGAATCCCGCTGTTTGGAAGATTTGGTTATCTGTACATTCTCCCTCATTAATTCTATCTGTATACTGTGTGCATTTGGAATTTCTGTGTTTTTTCTATTTATTGTCCACAAGGTGTAGCTGTTGACATTTTAGTTGCATTTGTTTGCCGCGCCAGGAGAAAGTTAATTGGATGAAAGCGGTTTGTGGACTAGGTTTTACCAATGAAACCTGTAATTTTGTCACAGTAATTTGGATAGGTGAGCCTTTTTGTTTCGTCAATAAGAACCTCTTTCATTCTCTATATTTAGCAAACATAGATAAAGCCCCACACTTTATAGATCTTTGTCTGAAGCATACTGGGGTAATGAATTAATATTAAAATATGGTTTTGCACCAGAAGGGGATTATATTAGGATTACAGTTTCTTTGTGTCTGTCATATTTTCACGGTAACTGGAATTTAGAAGTGCATGTTTCTTTTGGTGCATCAGTGTAGATATGGTATAGATATAGATAAAGTAGAATGCAACAGCAGTCCAATACACCACAATTGCCACAACAGCAGACAAAACAATAAAAACTGCATATTGAAAAAAAATCTGTCTGGGCAACCTTAGAGCAGGGCATGATCTCTCATTTTGAGTATGTTGTGGAAATGGTAATGAGTAAGTATGCATACATCTAGATATATTCTTACTAGATGGAATTGTTTGCTGTGGCAGACGATGCACGCTTGAGTGCACATATTTGTATGTATAAAGAAGAGAGTTAAAGAAGAGATTATCATCAGGCAATGACTAACCCAGTAATAGAGAAAGAATTCTTTCTATTAATCACCCTGACCCCTCCACCCCCCCACCTCAATCCACCCCCACCAATCCTGCAGTGTAATTAAAATCAGCAACCGACTGTAATCTTCTTGCTTAACCAGTTAGGACGCCTGCGTTGACCCCCATGCATTGAAAGGCCATAATGATGTCTGGTCAGCTTCCATGTCTGGATTGTGCACTGGGACCCTACATCCCTTGTGCGTAAGTGGGAAATATTCCCAAAGCTCGGACAGACAAGCCTGTGCTGGGAATGGCACAGGTGGCGGAGATGGTATTTGGGGAAAGGCACGGCTCACTAGGGAGGCTTTGGCTGCTTCTCCTTCCTGCACAGCAGGAGTCACTGGCGAGAAGCAAATATTTTCTAGATGGGATGAAGTGGACGGCTGGGAATTTTAAGTGAATGAATTAATTAATATCCACCACGCGGCAGCTCCAGTGTTTTCAAATGTATGGAGTTTGCGCCCAAAACTAGAAAGGAAGTTGAGGTCCTAAAGATTCAGTCTCTGTATTAACACTGGTTTGAATGCAGTGCGGAAGTAATATAAGGGACAATGTAAGAGTCTATTATTTAAGTATGACTTTTCAACTGTAGAGCAATATTTACATATTTGTATATGTTATGTACAGCCCATAAGTAATATTTATTTTAATTATAATAACGTTTTGAGAATTAACCTTGAAGAGCTTGGTTGTAGAAAACTGTTCATGTTTTTTAGGGAGATTAATACCTTATTTCTGTTATACTGTAGAGATATTTAATTTGACAATGAAGTGCACAAAGCTGGAACCGAGAAGGCACATGCTCACTGTTGAGTGATTGTGCTTTGTGCTGTGTGATGAACATAGTATTTAAATGCATGGAAAAAAACCTAACCTGGCTCATATTTAATCTTTATTTGCCCTTCATATGAAGGTTATTGGATATATAAAATCAAAATCAATGATCATCCTGGGAAACCTGTGAAGGTGGGCATTTTTTTTCTAAATTTTTGTACTTGATTTTAATGATAATGACCATAGAAAAAACAATTTAGAGAAAAGGAACATAAAAGAACAGTTATATATATGGTATATACAGTGTATGATGGATTTATTAACATTAATACGGTAACTTGTTTCAAAAGTATTGTTTTTCCACGTGCAGGAACAAATCCTAATATTTATACCTATATAAATGTTTGCGTACAACCATCTATCTGTGTATGTGAGTATATTTCTAGGTAAACATCAGAGTCTATGATTGAAGTATGAAGCGAGCCTTCTAGTGTGCTCATGCTTAGACTGCACAGCTAAGGTCTTTATACTGTGACAGAAGTGCCCTTGCTGACCCGAGTCTGGAGCGGACACGCACACACAGTCTACACTGTAGCTTAATCACCCGGCTGAAATCACTCATCCATTGCTGCTCTAAGAGTATTTATAGAATAAAATAATCAGTGTTTTGTTTGAAATCTCCTTAAAAACAAATTTGTTTCAAGTACTGCTGCAAATCGGGCTAAGTTTCTGTCTCAATTTCAAATCCGGATCGTCGTCAGTGCCCCCGCCTGCAGTGCCTTTTTATTCTGAGAGAAGATGTAATTTATCAACCATAAGCTTATTCTGTAAAGACAGGGGATATGTTCTCTTTGCACAATGATTGTTCATGGAGTGTTCTGAATATTATTAGCACTTCTTTTGTTATGTTATATAATCACTTTTTCGCGTCGTGATTCTATTTTAAGAGATTACCGTTGGTTCCATAATTCAATTTATTGTTAAACAGAAATGTCCTTCCAGTAATGTTTCCCCCTGGGGTTTGGTTTTGGTGCATTGAAAATTTCTTGTCTGCACTGTTTCAGTTGTCATATTTTTCATTTGACCTGAGGTATTGAGCCTGTCTTTCTCACAACAGTAACAGTTGAAGTAGAGTTTTCCTGTTTCATTTAACTAATAAATGTTGCCGTAATTAACAGTGGTTTAGTTAATGCAAGCATATGTACACCAGTAGTGCAAGATGTTCCTTACCCTTCCAAAAGGAGTATTATTATAATACAGTACATTCAATATATTGCACCTTTTTTCCATACAATAATATAACATAAGACTTAATTATATGGATACTGTACATATGTATTGTCAGACACCTCTTTCTGTAGATGTCTTTATTAGCTACAGTGTTGGGACTCATACACAATTAACATGTTCTTCATTTTTTAATAAATGTGTTCTTTTGTGTTTCAATGGAAATGCCATTACAGAGCTTTTTTTATCTGCTATATATTTGTCTCTGCTTTTTAAATCCCATCTTTGATCAGTTCAGGAAGTGTTTGGTAGAGATGCCAGATGAAGTTTGTTTTAGGTGAAAATAATAAAGAACACAGATACTGGAGGAAACAATGCAGTAAGTTGGTTGACAATACTTCATTTTTTTATGGGGTGATTTAGGGGTATTTGAGAGACTGATACAGCCGACTATATTATTTTCTCTCAAAACCCTTAACCTCCAAGCAAGCAAGAGGATCGGTAAGACTCACACTTAAATGCCTGTTTACTAGGGTTAAGCTGCCTGCTTTTGTCTTTGTTTCTTCATGTTTGTAACCTTGTACACAAGTAAAGCAAGTAAAGCTCATGAAGTCATACAGATTAAAAGTAGCCCAAATGTCCAGTGTAGGACATAATATAAAATAGTACAAATGTATTTCTTTGATATTTCACTCAAATATGCTTTGAGAGTGTTCATTTTTGGGAAAAAACGAAAATAACCATTTCTCAGAGCAAAAAAATCATTTTTTTCCCCCCAATAAAAGTAGAATCCTTCAATGCAAGAATGCAGTTACTGTATGCCTTTGTCCATTCTACTCTAGTCTGTGGAAACAGTGAAACTCTTTTTAGTGTGTAGTTTTTTTATATTACTTTTTGGTATTATTCACAAGTTGAATACTGAGTACATGTTTGTGATTTGATTAAATGTCTGGATGTTGTGCTCTATAGGTGAACAAGGTGCTATGAGCATGTTCCCTCTGTTCCTGCTGGACAGTCACATGTCTGCTCGGGAGCTGGGCATCTGGAATGGGATGGTGGCAATGGGGTTTTCTATCCTGGGCTCCTCTATTGGTGGACTGCTAATGTCAAAATACAGGTAATGTTTTACTTCTGACTATGCAAAAGTGTAGTTTACCATCTCGGAGATGTGCTATTTTTAAAAATTAATTCCCTTTTCAAAAATATCTTTTAACTCCATATTAGATCCAGCAATGCATGCATTACATGCTGTACATACAGTAGCAATTTGTTTTCACCAGTTTTATTAGAATATAACCTTACTGATAGTAGAGCAGAAAATAGAATGTTTATGTACAATATTTATTTATTTAGATAGAAGGGACAGGAGGTGCTTCTTAATGCATTTGGTTGTGAGAGTATGGAACAAGGTACCCGGGTATGTTGATGCTTGTAAACTAACTAGCTATCTTATTATTGTAACTAAACAATGTTATGAAGAACAAGACATCATTTCACCTAGAAATAAATGCCAATGTAAAGGAAAAACCAACATACAGTACGTTGGGGCACCATGAACTGCCAGAACAGCTTCAGTGCACCTTGACATAGATTCTACAAGTGTCTGTAACTCTATAACAAATAGCATTCCAGCATTTGGTTGTTGTGTCGATGGTGGTAGAAAATTCGGTCTCAGGCACCGCTCTACAATCTCCTAGAAGTGTTCAACTGTGTTGAGATCTGGTGATTGGTAGGGTTTACATTGTTTTCATGCTCATCAAGCCATTTGGTGATCACTTGTGCCCTGTGGATGACGACATTGTTATCCTGGGAGATTCCACTCCCGTTAGCATTAGTATGGGGTGAACATGATCACTCAGAATGGCTTTGTATTTATAGGCATATACCCTACCCTCTAAACAGTTGAGTGGACCTAAACCATGCCAGGAAAATGCGCACAACCCTTCACTGTGGGGAAACAAGCACTCGAGCCTGTCGGGTTCTTTTGGCTACACTTGTTGAGAACAGGGTGATGACTTATCTGATCATATAACATTTTCCACTGCTCAGTAGACCACTTTGACAAAATTGGGGGGTGGGTTTGCACTGCAACCCGGTCCCTCTCTGTGAAGTTCTCAATGGATTGTTCTTGATGAAACTGCCTGCTCTCACCTTAGATTGACACAACATAGTCAGCTGGTTCACAGTTGCTCATCTCTTTGCCAGGCTTTGGCAGCATCTCGAACCAATGCAAGGACATCACTGTTGAGTATGCGTTCCCCTCCGCAGTTTCCCCTAGCTGATGATGTCTTTCACTCAGACTTATATGCCAACATCACCTTACCCACTGTTCCTCATGAAACATCAGCAAGTTGAGCAGTTTTTGTTACTGAAGCTCCTCCCTAATGTGCCCCAACAGCCACCCTTCTCTTAAAGTCACCGAGATCTCTTTTTCTAGCCATGGTAGCCTACAGTAAATAAGGGATAACTGGGTGTGATCAGTATTTTTGTTCATGATCCTAAGCATCATGGTTAATCGCTTAATTTACTCTATATACCAGCTTGTAATATACTTTGTGTCCCTTATTTACTCAAGTGTTTCCTTTATTTTGGCAGTTAACTGAAATTTTATTATATAGGATTTAATAAAAAGCTACCCATGATGCTGACCAAGGAGGAACAATGTGCTTCAAACACATTTGTATTAGCTATTTTCTGTATGCATTAAGACAAGCATGAAATCTCATGGTTTCAAAATTTTATGTTAATTACTTATTTTTCTTCTGATCTAGACTTCCTGTAAATGTGTGAGATTTTAGAATAATGTGATTATGTACCATCACTTGAAAATGATCTTATGATGTACTATATCAATATGGATTCTTGTATACAATTGTTGGAAACCATGGCCTCGTTTTGTTTCTAAATATTCTTATGGACAATAAGTGGATATGTACAGTACAAGGAGCATTGTTTTATACTCATCTATAAAACTCATCTAGATCAAAAAGTCTTAAATCATTAAAGTAACATAACAGACTCAGCATTTGTTGTACTGCCATATTTTTACTCCTTTCAAACTAATACACTGACCTTCTTAGCCACTTTAGTCTATGATGTTATTGGGTTTCCATGACAGGGTAGTGGGAAAAAAAATATTGTAACCATCACAAAAACAGGAAAAGTCTGTTCAATTCATATGACAGAATACCTTGAGTGTGTGCAACGTTTATTGCTGTAAAAAAATTCAAACGTTCTGAGAAAATGTTGTTGTAGAATGGCAAGATATGTCCAGGGATTTGTTTTAAGAAGATTAATAATAGACTGTATCAATCATTTGTCATTCAAAAATGATTTGAATTGATGTTTCAAAATAAAAGAACATCATAAATACACTGCATTTTTGTAAACTAAAACAAACTAAAATATGTAAATGCAAAGATGTAATTGAACACACACCTACAAGTATTTGTCTCTCTTTGCTAGCTAATCTCTAACCATTCTGTCCTATACATGCTCTTTCAGCTCCAGCTGGAAATTTACAAACAAACGCCATGTGATCTTACTGTAGCCTAGAGTAGTAAGTTCTGTTAAGAGCTACATATTCAACACTGCTGGACCTGTACAGATGAGATGCAGGATTTAGTGTGCATCTATACCCTTCTGCCCATGAGCAACTACTGCAGATTGATATTCTAGCATATTCTTAAAAGAAAAAGGCACTATTTTTAATGTGCAGGTAAAAATGGCATTAAAAACACTCACCAAACATATCATTTGTAAATTATTCCCAGATTTGATACATTTTTGTACTAAGTAATAGTCCTGTACAAGTAAGGCATCAATTAGTACATTGTGCTAAATGTTGGTCATCAGATTATAGAAAAGACATTACTACTCTGGAATCCATCTAGAGAAGATCAACCAGATACCTCCCATGTCCTACAGACAGAACAATCTGGGCTTTTAAGTCTTGAACATAGAAGACTATGAATAGATCTGACTGGAATATTCAAAATCCTCAATGGCATTTCCAACGTTTATTCAGTGGAGCTCATTAGAAGAAACATTTAAAACATAGAACAGTGGAAACAAGTAAAAAAAAAACATGGAAGTAAAATCATGTCTGGAGCAGCTTCTTTACCCCTAGGGTTGTGGGAGCATGGAACAAGCCTCCCATATTGGTGAATGTGGCTTCTTTCGAGAAATGGCTAGATAGGATCCTTGGTTCAATTAGTCACTAACTACCAAATACTGTAGGTTTGAATGAACTAGTTTTTAACCATTCTTATGAATATGTGTTTTTTTTTTCAAAAAGGCTTTTATCATAATTTTATGAATCACTTTCAGGAAATGCAAATTAGGGAAAAGGTATCTGTTCTGGTACAACAATAGTAACACTGACAGTAGGTTTTATGTGTATAACCTCCATTATATCTTGATTTCCTTTTACTCTCTACCCTTTTATTTATTTTATTTTTGGCTTGTTCAGGCTCAACAAGATACAGAGAATTACTTAGCAGTTTTTTCATTTAGTCATATTCTCTTTCAGGTGTAATATTTGCAGAATTAAAAGGGATCCTGCTATGGTTTGTGTTCTTTGTAAAATGATACTTTACAGCTTACTTACTGCACATAACCTTTAAAAAGAGAGAATGCACTGTTATTTTTAAAGGACTAAAAAGCAGGAATGTAAAATTTCACACGCATCGTAACATTTACCTGACACCATGTGCATTCACCCTAACTTCCTTGTGTCTGGGATTGAATTTCCTATTCATTCCCCTCTTTGCTTCAGTTTCACGCTGTTAAAAGCTAACTTGGACAGTTATCCAGCACAATCTGAAATGCCTGACCAGCCAAAAACTGACCTCTCATACACTGATCTTCATCTGTAACCCAATAGTGTAAATCTTATCTCACTCTTACACGTGATATGCTCTAAAGACTTTTTCAACTGAATTCTTCCTCTTTATTGATCAAATAAAAGCTAAAATGTGTAAAAAGACAAGCAAAGAGACAGGAACTTGGTTGCATTACAATGATGATGTATTAATTTTCATTTATATAAGTTTATATAAGGTTCAGACATCCAGAAACCTCCAGTCATTGGAAAGAAATGAGAAATTGATTCATTGTTGTTTAACAGGATCAAGAGGAGGTTTGGGGAGTTTCACAAGTAGTTTAAAATGATACATAGCATCAAATAATTAAAACCCTTGAATTGATGCAAAGTTATACACTATGCAGCTATAAGTATAGTGGAGACGTGTAAACCATCTGACGGTTGAAGCAGTGTCCTTGGGAATCACATTTGTTTCTTATTTTTGTTCCATCTCAAACCATAATGACTTAGTTCCGTGGTTCTCAAACTGTGGTATGCGTACTAATGGTGGTATGTGGAGCGTCCTCAGGTGGTATGCCAGATGACCCTGGAACTTTGTTGTGTGCACTGAAAAATTGGGACGGTTTTTCATGTTTTCATGTTTGTGTCAAATACACACCCTACATACTTAGCTACGACGATACAGCGCACGCTAATACTTGAGTGGACACAAGAGCTACTATGTTATTCGATACCATTGTATAGGAATGCGTGCTACGAACCTAAGTGACCAATTGTATTAAAATAAGTTTTCCTTAGCAAATAGGGAGGTAGGAGATTTTGGAACACTGCCAATCTTGTAAGCACAGGAAAGTGTGATAGATAACAGAAAAATATTTAGGGACTGTTCTAGGTTAATTTGAGAAAAATACACCAAGCATCTCTGTGTTTGGCTCCCATGCGCATTAAAAAAACTTCTTTTAACTTCTGAGACAGACTCCTGTATGTATTTTAAGGGGAAACGGGGAAAAATTTCTCCAACAGCACCACATTCGCCAACAGAACAGTTGAGTACCTTGCAAAAATCAAGTATTATGTCATGGCTGAAAGGAGTAGACGCCAGGAGTACTGATTTTTCTGTTCTGTAAGCCACTACCAACAGGAACTACAGGAGAGCACAGATTTCAGCTTCTGAATGAATTTATCAAAGAGAATGGCATCGACTGGAAAAAATGCTTCGGAGTTTGTACAGACGGTGCTAGAGCGATGACAAGATGACACAGCGGTGTAGTTGCACGAATTAGAGAGGTTGCTCCAGATATGAAGTGGACGCACTGCAGCATCCACCGCGAGGTCTTGGCAGTCAAGCAAATACGTGAGGATTTCAAATCTGTTAGACTTTGCTGTCAAAGTTGTGAATTGTATCAAGGCTCGACCCATGAATTACTGCGGCTCAGTGTGTTTTGTAATGAAATAGGCAGCGGACATGTGTAGCTTTTGCTGCATACTGAAATGAGATGGTTATCAAGGGGCAAAGAGCCCACGAGGTACAGATGTTTTTGCATGACCAGTAGTCTCCCTTGGCAAGTCTATTTGATGTCCAGTGTGGCTGGTAAAATTACCCTACCTGGCTGATATATTCTCACATTTGAGCTGAATATGGGACTGCAGGAACTGTCTGACAAGATCACTGCTATGAAGACAAAGCCACAGCAAAATGGATGCTGCGCCAGATCTGTGTTTGAAGCTCACTGCCCTTGTCCCTGACATTGCAAGGCTTTGCTTGACTAAACAGGTACACCCCTCTCACAAAATTGGTAAATGGTATGTGCTATTTTTATATGTGTGTGTGTGTGCGCGAGTGTGCAAGCTCATGTTGGCCATTGAGATTTTCTGTTCCTATGAGAAGATGACTTGTAGGTGGTACTTGGGTGCTTTAGTTTGATCAGGGGTGGTACTTGGTCCAAAAAGTTTGAGAACCACTGACTTAGTTGATCTAATCAAATAGACAAGAAAACAGATCAGCTATGTTTTCAGGCCTGACCCAGGTTTCAATTGAAAGACGCCTCTAAAACCATCAGGGATATGGTTGTCTTGGATTGGGCAGTCTTCTGCAGCAGGGCTTGCATTAGCAAACTTGAGCACATTTGTTTGCAAGACCTATGTCCCAAGTAGACTACTGCTCGTAGATTGACCTTCATTGCACCTTTTTGAAGAAGGAATTGGAAGTGATTGAAATTTGTGAAGCTACCTTACTGATGAGTGTATTACCTCATGCTTCTTTTTCATGGAAGCTATAATGTGGAGGTTCTGTAATTACAATTTTGAGCAATCTTTCCAGGCCGGCGTGTTGGCCTAGTAGTTTGTTTCTGAAAGAGCAACTTTTAGCCATCACGCAGCTTTTTATAATTCCATTTATATCTTCCACTTAATTTAGTGTTCCACTTTAATTAGGTGTTATAAAAGACCTTGACTCAAGGCTTGAGAGAAGTTACAAATTAGTCAAGGCTACTCAGCCTATCAACCTTCTTTGATTGTTAGTAGCTAAGTGATCTGGGCATCTCAACTAGTCATTGTTTTGAAAGCAGACAGGGTATCGGCTTTGACAACACGTCTGGGCAGCTTATTCCAGACTCCCACAGCCTTTTGTGTATAGAAGTGTCTTGTCCTCTCAGTTTTATATACACTTCCCTGTAGTTTTTACTTGTATCATTTTCACTGCTGATTGTGAAGACACAAATTAAGTTGAATTTTTTGTTTCCTTTGAGGAATACAATCCTTGAACCAGGATCCATTATAGTCTTCTTTTATCAAGACTAGAAAGTTACAGTTCTTTGTTTGAGCCCAGGAACATAACTGGTCTCTCTTTCTTGGACTCATTCCAGAGGAAGCAATATCTTTTTGTAACATTGTGGAAAAAAATGTTGATTTGAATTGTACACTATTAAACTATATATGAAATAACAATCTTTTTGCCTTTTTTCTTTCACATTCTTGAGTTTCCCAAAATTGGTCCTGGAGTACTTTTCGTGGTTTTTCTGGCTTTTATTCCAAGTTTACTAGTTTGGTTCATTGAGCTCTTAAATGGAGCTGTTTGCTTGTATTTTCTAAATCTTTCACTAATGTATATTGTGTCTGTGACTTGGTTGAATTTAAAACAAGGGGTCCATTCAGCAGTGAGAATGCTTATAATGAGAATGTCTGAGAGTGTCATTTCTATCTGTGCCTTCACATTAATTGGTAAACAGTAAATGTTTTTCGGTTCTTTGGGAAGCAATGATTTTACACCACAGTTTTGAAACAGAGTTCTGCTTACAATATTTCTTGGAAATGACACATAAATTAGGCTACATATGAGGCTAGTTCCTGAGTGCAGAAAAGGTTAAAATCAATCACAATCAGTTGGTTCAATTAGGGGTTCAATAAAACTAATTAAGATCTCAGTTGGAATGAAAATCAGAAGACACAGGGGTAGTCCAGGACCAGGACTGGAAAACAGTGGTCTAGAAGATTTTTAATGAAGTGTCAACATACAGTAACCATATGTAACCAGTCTGTTTATTAAGCAACTTCTTTAAGCTAATTGTTTCCCATCTTATAGTTGTGTTGTATTTACTTTATTTTATCTAGATGTTAGTTACATACTGTACATGCAATTTTGAAGGATATTAAATGTTATCTGACAGGTATTTGCCCTTTCAGCTTAGTCAGCTTTCTGAATTTCACATTTCTTTTCCCACTTCAACAGTATTCCCTTCTCCTCCTCTTTGATGTTAGAAATGAATGTGGCTGAATCTAGATCTTAATATACATTAATTTAGATATGGTAAGTGTTGAAAGCTATTGCTAGACTGGTGATGATCCACTAGGTTAGTTTGAATTATGTAAGCTAACATGTAATTGATTTTAATACTGTAAAATCTGCATTATGTGAACTTCATCATGTAGCCTCTCTACACAAGTTCAACAATTGATTTAATACGATTAATGCATGTGCAGTATGTAATAACATAAAGTTTGATTTACCTTGTGTAAATGAGCAGAGGCAAAGTTAACAAAATTGAAACAGCACTGACGTTGGATGATTTACTTATAATATTGATTCAAAATGTATTTACGTTTTGGTTAGAAAACTTTAACAGTTTTTTTTTATTTCAAATGTGTTCACTACTGAAGTGTTTTATACTACAGGTATTTACTACAGTTTCACGTGCATGAAGCAGAGATATTTTATTTTATAATCCAAGAAATGTTGAATATTCTGCCCGTGATGCTTTTACATAGTATACATCTGTACAGAATGTAAGAGTGGCAATTAAAAGCTAAAAACTCATAAGACTGAAGTTTCAAACTCAGTTGTTTTTGTTTTGTCGATAGTGTTTCAGCGATACTGAGTGGCAGAATGGCAAATTGTTAATAAAACATTTGATGGCTATTAATTACTTTGCTCTTAATCAGGCTGTCATGAAGATCTTGTTGGGATATTGATTTCTTGCGAACACATCCCACCGGGGATACTGTACTTTAACTTCTTCCAAGGACTCAATTAGCTAGAGTGATGCTGGGAGATCTTATGCTTTGCCTGAACTGCTGGGGCTTGTTGCCAAGATGGGCAGATAAGCCATTTGAGTTCATTAAAGGACTTAAACAGTCAAGAGAAAATGCTTTGGGGAACGTTTAAAGACGGATAAATCTTTATTTAATGTGCACGTAGCCGCATATTTACTCAATGCTATCCATCACAGTCCTGCCAAAAAAGCAGGACACCGTATAGAAGCTCTTTATTAACTAATACACATTTACAGTAGAGTGTCAGGCATGGAAAGAATAAAATAAATAAATAAGTATATCATAGACTTTGACAGCAATGCTAGACATCCTATATTTGGATGCAATATTAATTCTATTGCTTATTTTTTAGTACTAACGTCCCTTTTACATTTTTAGAATTGTCTTGAGTTTTTAAACATATGTATACGTTTGTAAGTGTTGTCTGTCAGGAAAGTACTTAAGAACCTCAAAGTGGGGGTCTGCAAACAGTTTGTAATCCAGTGCTCACAAGCTGTATTCTGTTTTTTTTTCTTGCAGAGCAATTTCTGTGATGACATCTGCCTTCATCTTTAGACTGGGCGGCTTGGCTTTTCAGACGTTTTTAGTGTTTGCATTCACCGGAAGTTCATTACTCATGAAAGGTAGGAGTACACCTGAAAAACATATTTGTAGTCTGTAAAAGACATAAGATTAAGATTTAGGAGAAAAAAAAAACTTTACTGAGGCTCCACCTGTTTTCTTTCATTTGAAGTTTTGAATTGATTTAAAATATTATACTGTTGGGATTAACATCACCAAAAGAAAAGGAAAAGTCGGCACTATCACTTTTCTAACAATATTTGTGTATTGTATAATTATTTATTTGTACATTTTTATTTGTTTAGCTTTCATACATAATATAATCCTGTCATTATGGTCCTGTCAAGATTTATAGTATACCTGTGACAATATAGAATTTTAGTTTTGTCTCAAAAGTAGATTCTGACCAATGCATTTTATGTACACTGGATATCTGGATATTGATGTTTTCTATAATAGTTAATTTTAAATCTGCACCCCTCTTCAGGTTGGCAATCATTCATTAGCTCTGTGTTCCCTTTTCTTTAAAATGTGTGATGTCTTTTTTATAGTATTAGTCTTACACTGCCAACAGCAGAGTTCATGCTGATTGGAGCATTCATGCCGCTATGACTCACAAGGATCTGCTGAATTTAAATACCTGTTCAGACCTTCTAACAAGGCAGTGGTTCAGCCCCGGCAGGGTATTGCTACACGTGCAGCTTCTTTCAGGAAGCCCACTGAATAGCATTCTTTGTCAGGCATTTATCGCCTGTGAAGGTCTGTCATGACCCCTGTTAATACGATTGCATCTGCTCCGCTTGTGCTGCCATGTTGGAAATGCCATTCTGCAGGCTCTTCGATTAGGGCACAGTTATAAGCTCAAAGTCTCCTGGTAAGTCAGAAGCGTCACCTCTCTGCAGAAGGTCAAGGATTGCCTGGTCAGCTCAAGTCACCTCCCCCATCCCCATTGCAGCCTTGTGTGCAACAAACTGTGCTGCTGCTTGGGGATTCCTGATCACAAGTGGCTAATGATGTAACGTAGGCTCAAGCTAAAGACGTCTATGCCATAAACTATACCATAACTCTTTGTCTTTGCTCTGAATAAGTTCACAAGTTCACTCAGGGGCCCTCTTTACCCCTTTTTCTATCAGCACATCCAAACCTCAGTGGACTGCCTGAGGTCTGCCTGGTGTGGATTAGGAGAGTCCACACACAATCTAAAGAAGCTTGAAGCTGAAGTCACATACTAGATAAAGACAATGATGTCTAGCTGCTGCCTGTAATGTTGTGGCCAAGTAACACTGTAAAACACGCTTTCTTATGCATCTTCATTATCTCTTATTACTGTGAATTTGGACCTCAAACTCAGAAAGGTTGTTTCACTCTTGAAGTGCATAACCCAAATATTGTTACGCATTTTCCATGCGTTAAATCAGTAAAATAAGCTAATTAAAGCTTATTAACTGTCTCAAAATGACACATCAAAATGACAGCTAGATTAACTGTAATAATCACTGAACATGCAGAAAGCTTTTGTGTGCTGTTCAGAGCAACTAAAGATCAGATAGTCAAAACTACAGATATCGCCTTCTGAATTACATGAAGGTGTACTACAAAGCAGTATGAGAAAGTGAATGGTTAGGAACAGCCAGTATAATAAATGTATGTGGAAGGATCTGGAGAAATGAATGCCTGGCCAACAGCTGCAGAAGAGAACCAACCACATCCTTTAGAGATGCACAGCTTGAAAGGTGTAAAGCAATAAAACACGAAAATGCTAAGGTTTGGTCAAATTCTAATTAATGCTACAAGACAAGGACATTTATAAGGACAGCATATTTAATATTTAGCATTTACTCTCTTGGCTAAGAAAATTGGAGCATGGCAATTAAGTTGTGGCTGACAAACCCCCCTTCCGATCAGTTACAAAGAATAAAGCTGAGAGACTACTGCAGCGGTGAAGGAGGGGTGGCAGGAGAGATATGAGACATGATGTGCACAAAACGGGCTCAGCAGGCGAGAGGTTTGTGTGTAAGAGAGCGGAAATGCGAGATTAAAATTTCACCTCCTCCTGAACTTCTGTATGAAAACGCCATTTTATATACATACTTCTCCGCATTCTAAGGCACAGCTCTGAATGTTTTCTAAGCATATGAGTCTCTTTTAAAATATGCTTTCTGAAGAATGTTGAACTTATTACTTGTGACTTCTGACCACCAGGAGTTTTCCAAGCTCATTGTACAGGAGTAGACTGAGGGCAGAAGAGATGCATAGTCACCAAAGAAAACCCAATTTACCCTGTGTAATATGAAGGAAAGAATTTGAAAAGTTTTATTGCCTCCTTGTGTCCCAGTGCCTTATCTACCATCTTAAAAAGTTACCAAATGCTACAGTGTGGAATGAGGTTCAAGTTTCTGCTTTATTTCTTCATCAGGTGCTGCCATATTGAGCCTATGCATGCAGCATTTTCTTGGGGGACTTATAACCACTGTCACGTTCAGTATCATGATGTACTGCACACAGAAAGCTGATCAAAGAATACAGGTCAGAGGAAAAAAAAGAAATCTGTAAACCCTTTTATATTTCACATTCTTCTTTCCTTATTCCTGCAATAAGGGTTTGTGTTGTTGTCACCAAATGTCACCAGATTGTTAAGGAGAGTTGAGATATTGTTGCAGGCTAAATGAAGTGAAACACAGTTTCAACCTTGTTTGTATGATCAGGTTAATGATGAATAGAAGTAACTCCTCAGAATAAGAAACCAGACCAGTTTCTGCTGCTTTTTTGCACCACTTTTAACATTTAAAACAGTGATTTTAATTTTTCTTTGTAATTCAGATCAGTCCTGCAAGTTTCAGCATTGGGAGTAGTAAGATACTGGTAAAAAGAAACCTCAACTTCAGTATTTATACAGTAGTGTATCAGTATAAGCTGCATATTATGAGATTTTTTGCATGTTTTATTTATCTGCATAGATGTGCTTTTCACTTTGAAACTCGGTTAACTTATTAGAATTTCATAGGATGTCAGGTTTCCTTTTAAGATGTGGGATATAGCTGTTTCTACATCATAGCTCTAAAGCTACTAAAGCTCAGTCAGAAACTGAAATACAGCTTAACCAGGTTATAGTTTTGGTTTTCACATCTTAGTATGTTAAAACAGCATGGTTTTCACCACATTCAATGACAAGGATTGTACATTTATATATTTTCCATCTGTCTGGTAAATGTTGGCTCTTGAAAGGCAAACAAATGTGTTAAAAGATGATCCTGAGTGTAACGGAAATGAATTCTGTATATATAAACTATATATTATTATATGAAGTAGGTTCCAGACTTCAGTTTTATAACATTTATTTTTGTCCATATTGGTTTTTTATTTGGTTGTTCATGGATTTAAATGTTGCTATGGATCACAGTCATAATAGTGTAATGGTATTGTAGAGTTTTAAAATAATAGTAGAGATACAAACAATTGAATAATAGTCGGCCAAGCTTGATTCATACTTTATTATTAACGGTCTCCCAGCCTCTTGTGTCTCACTCCATTTTGGATGTCCAGTTGACACGTACTGTATGTACAGTACAATATATCCATTAACTAATGCATATATTATGTTTCTCTTTTCAGGCTACACACTACAGTTTCCTGGCAACCTTGGAGGTAATGGGAAAGCTCACATTCAGTGCCCTTGTCGGCGGGGTTGTGGACTGGATTGGCTTCCCAGCCAGTTTCTTTCTGTTTCTAATTCTCTCTGCAGCAGCTGTAGTGCATGTCTTTAAAGCACCAGTTAGTGGAAGCTGACCGAACACCCAATCAGAATGTTAATGTATCCTGTTGTTTTCTGAGTCTTGTCGATAGCACAATAAAGGTTTCCACTTTCTTTCAAGGATGTAAAACCTGTATTTCAGTGAGTTAAATGCTTTATTTTTTAAATCAGTTGTTTTACAATCTACAATAATGTAATTGCTTTGAATTAACTGCCTTGTACCTGTTATTTAGCAAACGTACAAAAAGTGGAGACTTGCGCAGAAAATAAAATAGGATTCTGATTAGACAGTGTTTTAACTGCTCTCACAGTTTTTGTGCTTGCCCAATGTGACCTTGTTGTACTTCTTTACATAAGAACAAATCCTGAAAATGACTTTAACCATGTATGATCTAAGGGTATGTAAGTTTAAGGGTAAGGTTTTTTTCTGACTGCAGGTGTCTACTCAACCTTAAAAGATAAAGTTTTTGGTTGCAATTAGACTAACCAGCAAATTTCATTGTGCCTGAACATTAGTGGTAATTTGGAAGTTGTTACTGGGGGGAAAAAAAGGCAGTACCATCACACGTGCTCAAGTATTTCTGAAAACTCTCCATTATAGGACTCTTAGCTGCGTTTTATAATGAGTAACTCAAATCCACTAAATCTACTGTGAAATTGAGTGACAAGTATCATGTTAGAGATGTGTTTGACAGTGATTTTCATGATATTTTGCCAGGTTGTCAAATTTTGCCTAGCAAACCCTGGCAAAGCAGCAACAAAAAGTTTTTAATAAGTTTCAAGTCCATATACTGCACACATATATGCATTAGTTGAAGGATGTCTCTTTTTGTCTCTAATTTCTAAACTTTTTACAGTGCTGTACACTGTTAGTTTTACAGTTAATAGTTTTGAGAGTAATTTAAATCCCATAAAGATATGAACTAAATAATAACAAAAGCACTAGAGTAACACTGGCTACTTCCACAGCCCTTTCATTGCCTGCAGATGTGAAAACACCTGCAAGCTTCTAGCCTTATCATAGCTCAGCAGCTTTGCAGCCATGGGTCACTCAGTCTCTGTATTCTGGTGTTTGGTCCCACAGTTCATCACAAATGCCTGTGGGTTTGGCATTTAGCATAAATACCAAATGCTTTGTTCTATCCAGTTAATCTGAAAAGTCACTTGATGTTGAAGGGAAGTTCACACCACACTGACAACAAATCTAGCAAATGTGGTTTCCAAATGCAGGCAGGTTAAATAGAAAAACAAAGATTTTATGTAAGAAATGTTGTACAGTGGGGTACAACATGGCAAAGCAGAGCAAGAAGAGCCAAAAAAGAATGGCCACAGAGTTGCTTTGGTAAGGCAAGAAAAATGATCTATTGTACACATAAATACCTATAGACGGACTGTATCTGTTGATCTTCATGCATGCATATGCCTATAAGAACACAAGAAAAGCCATTTGGCCCATCTAGCCAAAAAACGTTTCCCATAATGCCTAACACCTGTAATTTGAGAATTAATCTTTGAGATTTATCAAATAATTTATTTAATTTAAAACAGATTTATCTATCAAACAGATTTATCTATAAAAATATAAATACACCATATTGTATGCTTTATATGTGTCCATGTTTCTTGTTTAAAGACCTATATCCATTTAGTTCAGCAAAACCTGTTTTTTCTAAATCCATGCTGAAAATAGTATCGTATTTCCATATAAGGGATCCTCTAGTTCTATTTTTAAATAGCCTTTTAAATAAGTAAAAATAACCTTAATAACAAATATAATTCTTGGTAAATAATAACTTGGTTCAGGTCTGTCACCCATTTTATGGATCATTACTACAATAGCAAGTCCATAAGTTCTACCCTGTCTTGAGTGGCTATTGGAAGATTTGTCCATACCTTCTGAATGACATCTCTTGTTTGCATAAGTGTAATTGGTGAACAGCCCTGGAGATCTGTTAGTCTTTAGTTTTTCTCGTATCCAAAACACTTCACTTATACTGTTTGATACAAAACTTTGAATGTCATCGATTTTTTTCCTTGGTACATAGAGTAAAATACTCATTTATTTCCCTTTCTTTGTATAGACATTTTTCATTATTGTCCTGGATACATTTTTTTTTCTAAAGGACCTTTTATTATTTTAACCTCCTTTGCAATATTCAGTTTCATCTCTATCTCACTCTTTGACTTTCTACTTATGCTTGAAATTGTACATATTTTCTTTAAACAGATCCTACATTAGCAAGTCTACTGTCCATACTGTATGTGTTTTTTAATCATATTATGAAGCGTTTTCTCAAATCTATTAGTATTTTTCCTAAATGTTTGGTTAAACCATTTGGGATACAGGTTTTTAAATTTTCTTGATTTTCTCACTCTTGGGATAAATATGTTCTCTGTTTTAAGCAGAATCTCTTTGCTGTTAAACTGTTGCCATCCATTCTTCAGCAAATCTATGTGTGTCCTGTCCATTTCTACTTCTCCTTCCTTCAAAGTCTGCTTTTTTAAAATTGTTCAGGTTTTCTACAATATAACACACTTCCCATTATATTGTTTTAAATGTGACATGCCTGAAAGAATTCGCTATTATTTTGGCTAGTTTACAACTTAAAAAATAAGTATTAAATAGCACCCATGTCTTGTCGCACAATGTCCAGTACAGTCCATCGCATTACTAAGAGAAAAGAGATAAAAATCTTATTTTGTTTAAATCTCTGTGTTTTGATTACAAAAAGCTAGGACAAAATATATTTTTTACTTCTTAGCTTTCATATTTAGTGAGTGTTAATAGAAGACAATAATAATGTCAGATCAAGAACCAATCAGCAGTAGCAGTGGGTGCATCTGCTGTCAGTAGAATCGCTCATTTTAAAAAAGCCTTCTGTGTGTTCATGACAGTTCAGCATCTCTCGCAATGTTATTTCCAACATTATGGAAATCATATTTTATTTTAGTTTCTTAGTGTCCTACCTGTTCTTGCCTTTAACAGTATATGACTTCTACGTGTACTAACACATCTGGATGATTAGCTTGCCTGTTTTGATTTTGTTAATTTTAGGATGCAGAAAAGTTTCACTATTTCTGCAGTGTCCTTTCTAGTATTGCATTCTGTTAAAAAAAAGGTGCCTTTAATGAGACAGTAGCTTTAGGAGCCAGCCTGTGTGCAGTCTCCCCATGTCTTAGCATTTAATAATAACTGCATTGGGCAGTGGTTCCCAACCCTGGTCCTGAGGGATTCCTGTGTCTGCTTGTTTTCATTCCATCTGAGGTGCTAATCGCTGTTGCCAATTGATGCTTTTAATTGGTCTTGTTTAATTTGCTTTCTTTAATTTACCTACTTCTAGAGCCAATCACAAACAGTATGCTTCCTTATTTCTGTCTAGAAAACTGTTAAGTGTTTGTTCGGTATATAATGAATAGACAGCTGAGAATAAACACTCCTACAATGAGTACTCCTCCCTCCTCCCCCATATTTCAGAAAAAAACACCTGATTGAGGAAGATACAGGCTGGATGCAATTTACACATTCTCTCAAATCTTTTTAGAATTTGGAAGCAAATTTGAAAAAATATGCCTCAAGTGGAAAATTTTAATCAATTAACTTGCAATTAAATAATGAAGAACAGAAGACAGCAGGCTCGGGGGAGAAAAAAAAACATGGGTATCACTGATGCAGGGTAAAGTTTTTTTTATCATTTGGTCATCAGATTTTAGTACATTTTCCCTTTTCACATCATGTTCCATCAAATAGCAAGCATTAGTAACATAGGCGTGAAGCTTATGCTGTTGTTAAAACTGTATACACTATTCATTAGAAATCTTCACATCACTTAATGGGGTTGTGTTTACCACATTATAAGATATAATTAAAACCAGATACTTTAGCATTCTGTGACTTCACCTTCAGTAGGATTCACTAAATGGCATTGCTCCTGTCAAACAACACGTCTGCACTTTGCTGTTTATTTCAGTGTTTGAACAAATTAGTTGTAGTCATCAGTCTGATATATGATTTAAGAACATAAGAAAAGTTGACCAAATCCTCTTGGTAGTAGTTATATATTCTGCGGATCTCATCCAACTATTTTTTAATCTAGAATAAAGAAGTGTTCCCTGTTTGCAAAAAGCCTGTAAAAAAGTATTGTTCCACAAAGGTGATCCTATATTACCCTACTTCAGTATAAGAGCAGTAAAATACAGTAAATAATACCCTGTTAAGCAAAAGGATATCATAACTGAAGAGATCATATGTAATTTCTTCCACAAGAGGACTACTGGCATAACAACAGAATAAGGTAAGTTTGTAAAACCTGATAGAAAACGTACTGTAGGTTCACAGTGAATATGGATCTGTGTAGATTATTTTATATGTACTGTATCATTAATAATACCCAGAATAATCTGGCAGGCTTTCAATTAGATATGACTTTTTAGGTGAACCAAACCACAGAAGATGCCTCTTCTCTGACTGTTGAATGTTTTTCAACAGTTTTTTAGAAAAAAATAAAATGTTTTTTCCCCAAAGATAATGTATTTTAAATAATATAATAAGCACATTATATTTATTTTATTTTTCACAACCTAAAAAATAATGCTTACTCTTAAAATATATATTTACCAAAATCAGGCACACCTCAACATTTTGTTAATGTATCAATTGCTCTCTATTACACCAGAGTTGTTCTACACATGAATGCAGACGATAGTAGGCAATAGTCAATATGTTTCTATGTAGATGGTCAGCATACGCCATCGCTCTAGAAATAGTCATTGGCTATATAAGCCTTGATGACGCAGGACTGTTCCATTGCGATTGATAATTCTCAACATGGAGTTTTGAAGACCCAGCCTAACCAAATGGGTCTCATATGGGTTTAAGGCATTGAGAAAAAACATATTCCAAAGACTGAATTAGCATAAACAGGTAAACTGGAGTCCTGAGCCAAATAAGATCAATACTTTCTTGTCCAGAACTACCAAGACCTGTCAAAGTGCCCAAGCAACAGTAATTTATACTCCAACATGAATGGAGTAATTCAATTAAACTTTGTCATTGTACTTACACAGGTGTATAATGAGAAGTGTTTCTCATTAGTCTCTCAGGTGCAGTATACAGTATATACAGAACAGCAGACAAGACAATAGACAGTAAATACAATAACAATGACAGTGTAAACAACAGTATGGTACCAGTGCAACAGTACCCATATCTGTTAAAAACTGAAAAAAGTGCACAAACAGGTGCAAAATAATACGGTGATTATCAAATAGTACAACTACAATCAAGTTCAAGTTTCACGTTCAAGGCTTACATTCAATTGTGGGAGGTATGGTGTATGTACAGTTGTTGTGTGGTACTGTACACAAAGAAATGAGGAGAGATCATAGTTTTGTGGCTGGGAATGGGGGGGGGTCACCAGCTTGACAGTTCTGAGGAAGAAGCTATTTCGGAGTCTTGTTGTGTGCGACTGGAACCTTCTGCCAGATGGTAGGGGAACAAACAAGTTATGACTGGGGTGAGTGGGGTCAGTCATAATTTTGGTGGCTTTTTTCAGACTTCTGATGTTGTAGATCTCCTGGATGGATGGTAAGGCACTGCCGATGATGTGTTGGGCAGTTTTGACCACCCGCTACGGTGTCTTACAGTCGGATGCGGTGCAGTTGCTGTACCAGACTGTGATGGAGCTGGTCAGTATGCTCTTCACCGTCCATCTGTAGAAGTTGGTGAGGATCTGTGGATGCAGGCGTTTCCTCAGAAAGTACAGCCGCTGTTGTGCCTTCTTGATGAGACTGGAGTGTTGAGTGCCCATGTGAGGTCCTCAGTGATTTGAACACCTAGGAATTTGAAGTTGTTCACCATCTCCACCGCAGTCCCTTCAATGTCGATGGGGGAAATCAAAGGGCAATACATCATGTTTCCTGACAGATAACATTTGTTCACATGCTTGTATTTTATTTAAATGTACCTATTACCTATTTATATTTTTATTATAAGTGCAATTAATTTGACTTTTAAAATCATTTTATAGTATTTCATTATGCAGAAATATAGGTTTCTTTCCTTACATATCATTGTATAACATATTGTAATTTATTTTACCGCTGAGATTATTTGATCTTTTTTTCTTTTGTCCATGCATTTTTCTAGGCTAAAATACTGGCTGGCTCTCATCCCTTTTGTTTACCCTACAGTTGTGTTGCCATATTTCTACCAATCTGTGGACCTGTAAGGTCACAGAATATTGTGAGGTCAAAGATCACTGCAATGCTAACAAGCTTCTTATCAGATAGTTTACATGCCGCTTACACTTAGAGGCTTACAATATACAGTACAGCTCTGTTACCAGTATTTATTTTAAGGAACTTTACATATTCAACCTGAATTGTGAGTCATATTTAAATTGTTACTTTATGAAGACATTTAGTTGCAAGCTGGACTGAAAAAATAATGCTGTAATAGAGACTATAAGCAATATCGTTTAGAATCCAAAAAAGAACAATGACATACATTCATTTGGATATACTTTTTGACATGTGCAACATACAGTACCAATGCTTCTTTGTTAGGTAACCACAATTACACTAACAGAATTAATATAATAAACATGCTTTTTTTATTTAATAGTTAGTGTTTCACATTTTAATCATTGCAGAGAGCAAACACAACAGCAGTCAGAACAAGCCACTCTGTGGTAAAGATGAAAAGAGATAGCCATTCCATTTTGCTGTGCTAGGTACAGGACGTTCATTAAACCTGGAGATACAAAAAAGGCTTATAGCAAAAATGCACATTCATATCTCATAAATGACGGGGTGCATTTTTGTTGCATCTTAATGATATTTAGTTTCTATTGTTAAAACACTGAGAATGCATCTTATTTAATCTTTTCAACAAAAAGGTTTTGTCACTGCCTGAAGGTTCTGGTGTCAGTTTTTAGCTTGCTTTGTGAAGTAGCCTGTAGAATGGCCTATCAGGACATTATATTTATGGGAAAGTTTAAACAAAAGTGCAGAGTGACTTGAGTGCATAGGCATTAGATATCAGTGTGTTTCCTCTCTAAGTATTTAGAGCTTTGTTTATGAGCAGTGTAAGAAATACAGGCAAACTTCCAAACAAGATAGATTTCTGGGTTCTGTTCTTTCCATTTTTGGGATGGGTGGTGGTGGGGTAGACATATTCTGGATGTTATACAAATATATATCCTAGGGAATCTCTACGCCCATTTTGGTTTAAAGTTGACATTCACTGTACAAAGTTTTGTAGTAGTGCATAGAAAATTTTGTTCCCTTAGAAGTAATGAAATAATGCCTGTAGCTTATGTAACACACTATTTCAGCTATTTCATTCTATTTTTCAGTTTCCTTTGATTTTAAATATTAAAAGCATGTAATGAAAATGTAATGGCAAACAAATTGGAATTTAAATTGTGTAGATGGCTAACTACTCTAGAAATTTAGGAGAGAAAAATTACTTCTGAACAATCACTTTCATGCAAAAATGATAGCTCTTTTCTCTGTTACAAAACAAAGTGGCTTTGTAAAGCAAAATATTGTTTTTCTGTTTGCTTGAAAAAGTAACCAAACTTAATTTTTTAAAATTTTTTGACATGATCTGTTTATTAGTTCTATCAGACAGAGTAATCAGAAACTTTCCCAGCTAAGCTCAAAGTTCCCAAATGTGTAGTCCCAAATTCAGGGAACTATAGGAATTGTGTGTAATCAAACAAACTGACAAAAAACTAAGAACTTCTTGATCCTGGCAATTAAATTAAATGATCATTTTATGAAAGTTCATTTAGAGGAATATAGTCAAACACTTTACTGCATTAATTCTTCCTACAGTAGTGTATATACTATAAGAAACATACTGTGGTATACCTTTTTATTCTATCAAATTTCCATTCTGTTAAAACAGTATAGGATTATATGTAGCATAAATAATTCCATAAACTGAAACCAGTAAAAAGCTTTTCATCAGCCAAATAATTGTCAGTCACACAGTGTTTGGGGAATTTCTAGACATGGTTGGTCTGACAGATCAATGTTAATGCACTAGTCACTCTACAAACTGTGAAAGACTCTAACATGCTTTGTAATTACATTCCACAATCTAAGATGAAGCTTTGGCAAATATAATTGAAGGAAAAAAAATGAACATACAAAAAGAGATTAACAAAGGTGTCAATAGTAAGTTCAGAAGGGAACTGCTTGAAAGAACCTTTTGTGTTGTAGTAGTGAGAATCCTCAAAATCAGTTAAGGGAGTTCATTCAAAGTTGATGCTTCTGGCAAAGTTTTCTGCACAGTTCTGGTTTGATAATTTCAGCCAATAGAATCTGAAACTATTGAAAGCCCCTTTCTTTGTATTTATTTCAGACAAAGAAACATGGAACATGTGAAGGCCTCTTGTTCAAAGGCACAGAGGCTTGGGGGTTATTTTCAGGTGAACATTGAGGAATATTTCAATACGTACAAATATACAAAAAGTAGATACCAGGTGCTTCATGGTTCTAATGCAACTTTTCAACCTCAGTCACTGTTTTTGTTTATAGACAAAATGACGAATTAAGATTATAAAAAGCTAATAAAAAGTATTTATGGTACTTATTTTACTTATGGTACTTATTAGTATTTATGTGTTTTTATGAATGTTATAGAAGGTGTTTTTGGTATATAATTGATTGCTCAGCTTTTACAATTATATGAAAAATTATAATTGAAAGCTCAATGAAATACACACTGTAGATATCACAGCACTTAGTTTTTATTTACTTATTATTTACTTACTTTTTATTCTCTTGCTCTGTGGCCTAAATCAATGTAATTGTCTCACATATTTCATAAATTCATTTGTAAGAGATTTTTTTATAGTAAAAAAATTAAAAGATAGTATGAGCTGCTACTTAGTAGTTGATAGAAATTCTGGAGAAAGACTGAACTGATAAAATAACTGTATTTGATTGGGAGACGTTAATAGGCTGTTAGAAGAGCTGTAATTTAATTAGATCATTGAAAATAGAAGGCCTGCGTAGATTTGGAATTAAAAGGAATTTTGCTCCAAGTCAATATCATTATAGTAAACTATTTTTAAAACTGTTTTTAATCTGCATAAATATTCCAAAATAAATGTAAAAGATAGCAAGGCGTTTTAAAAAATAGGAAAAGCTGTTATTAATTGGGAAAAAGTTTGCCTTTAATTTCTGATGATTAGTCATGCATTTACACTACAAGAATGAAGCTATCTTAAGCATTCACGGTAAATTCAAGATGCCAGCTAGCCAGTAGTTAGTTACACACCATTATAGTCTACAGGGGAAAAAAATGCATTTTTACATTTTATGTTATTTTCCTGAACACACACCATTCCCCTCCAATTCTTGAATTGTGTGGAAATAACAATCAAAATCACCCTTATATCACCCCAAAGCTGTTGCCGAATTGCTTTCTTGACTGGTTAAAGATGGAGGATAAACATGCATGCTTGACCAGCAGTCTCAAGTTAACTCAGTGTATTCCTTTGAGATGTTGGATATTATTATTTTAAATTATACTACAGGGGACATTTTGTAAGCAATGTTGCAGCATGCAGACAACTCATGTTATAGATGCTGACTCACTTGGCTTCAAAGAGCATTCTTTAAGAAAAACTAACAAACAGATGAGCAAGGTCATACAAATGACCTTTTCCTGCATCTGTGCATCTGTAGCCACTCTTATGTTCTTATATTCTAATCATATTAAAATAACAATAAGAAGAATGTCTATCATCATGACATGCCTGTCTTAGACTGAAAAGAAAATATTATTTATTGCTATGAGCACTTTTAGGAGAATATTGTTTTTGTGTGCAACTTTGTTTGGGGAGATTTTTTCTCATCATGTTTCTCATCATGGGATTAATCAGCACTCCCTTTTACTTCTTGGCAGGATTAAGAAGGAATCAGTGCTTAATCTTTTTTTCCCTGCAGAATTTGATGTATGCAGAAAGGTTATAAATTTGAAGCCCAATCAAGGTTTTCACATTGATTTGAATTTCAACCTCAAAAGATTTGTTTCGGATTGTTAAAATGAAGATTAATCCATGCCAAACTGATTTAAGTGTATTGATCTCTCTTTTGGAGAAAGAACTACAATACATTTAAAAGCACACTCAAACATATCGCTGGTAAACCTGATACATTCTGCAGATTGCACCCGTAGAGCTAATATGTTTTCTTAAACGTTTGAAAAACTTGTTCTTACATATTAAATTGCTACCTTACTATATTATATATAACCATTGTGAACTATTCCAATAACAGGTACTTATAACTTCAATCCATTTAGTTTAGTCTTTTATTTAAATCAGAAAAGCTTAAAATGAACATGAAGCTGTTATTCATCACATTACAGTGTAGGTTGAAAATATTCAATGCAATATGTCTTAATAAATAGTTTTCATTCAGGCATAATATTATTTTCTGCAACCTACCAGCTCCTGTTATGGAGCAGACAACTTAATCTGATACTTAAATCCCTTTAATAAGATGCATTCCTTTGGGCAACTTCTGATGTAAATTAAATAATGCTAAAGTTATGTGTCGTCTTTTATCATATATGGTTAAGCATGTACTGTACACATTGCTTTTAACTTTGTAAAAGATTTAAAATAGAAAGTTAGAAAAGCAAATGTTTTTTAATGCTACAAAAAGATATATACTTGGCAGATGCTTAATTTGATATTTACACTTTTTTAACAAGGTAATAAAATCCTTAAGCTTAATCAAGAGTAAGAAGCATTCACTTTTAAAATATTAATCAATTTCCCTGGCCTAGCCAAACACTGTTATATGAGCCGAGGCAGTTCAATGCTACATTAAAAGATGAGTAATGTGCACTGGTTTTTAAAAGATGGAGTTACATACTGTAGAAATAAATAAATATTTTATCCACGCATTAACATCCAAAGAAGAACAGCAGGTACAATTCTATCAAATAGGTTAGATGACCTTCTCTTGTCTGTGGCATTTATTATGTTCTTATAATGTCTCTTAAACTACTATTGGAAAATGGATAGTGGTGGAGTATTAAGAGTGCCAGTAAAAATTATCCACTAATACAGTTTAAAATATCATATAATTTACCCCTGTCATCAGAGCTGAAAACTGAGTAAGCAGAACCTGTGGTGAAGATGCATAAATTTATAAAAATGAATAAATATTTAGTAAAGATATTTAAATAGAGGTCATAGAGACCAATTAATTGAACACATGATTCAGATTAAGTCTCTGATTAAGATTAAGTGGGAATCCCGCAGAGCAAAATTTAGAAAAGTTGAAACCAGTTACTGTAGATATGAAATAAAAGGCTACTTTTAGAAATGTACTTTAGAGTGACTGATTTTTAAAATTTGTAAAATTTTATTTGTAGTATCGCAAACTGCTCTGTGATGCCCAAGTATAAATGTTTTCATATCAAAAGCTTGTTGGGAGAATGAAAACACCACTACTGCCCAGGATATTGGTTATAATCTTCTCTTCAGTAAGGTTTCGACTTTTCTACAAACACAAACATTTTTGTTTTCGAAGACAACAGATGCAATTACTCTTGAAGGTCATAAGATAGCCTTTAGAGAAAAGAATCAAGTGATGTTTTCTATTTTTTTAAATGAAACAATCCCACAGCAGAAATGAGAAAGAAATGTTTTTCTTTCAATCTGACAATCACCTTATGTGTAATTCAGGGATCATGAGTGATATTATATAGTGCAATTAGTGATTTAAAATCCCCTTGCTTCCCCTTGCACAAGCTTTGCATGACCCCTTGGAAAATGTAAATGCAATACATTTAGAATCAAGGCACAGTGTTTCAGATGCAAGGTTTAGGAAATGAAGGAGACAATACTTGACATTGCTGTCAATGGCTCTGCTATAGCAGGAGGGAGGAAGTTGCCAGAGTTAGCATATCAATTCAAGTCTCAAATATAATTAAATTGCCAACCAGCTCTCAGTGATGAGTGAGTGTGCGCACGTTATTGATAATTACATTCCCAGCATCAAAATTTCATGGGCATGTTTGAGTTGCTAAATCTTAGTAAAGCTAAGGTCAAAAAAGGCACACCAAACAACACATTACTTTCTTTCCATAGGTGTCTGTTACTGTTTTTCAAATAAGAATTCCTATTATCCTGAAACCAAAAGGATTAGTAAATATGCAAACGGGTATCACTGGACAAAGGGCACCAAGCTGTTGAAGATAATAGCTCTATAACAATCTCCTAGTAATCTCCTAGTCACCTAGTTGTGCCTTAATACAAAGACATGAAGAGTTCTAGAAAAGAACAGAATAGACTCTGTGACACTTTTGGATACTTTAGGTGCATATGCTGTTTATGTAATTCAATTGGACAAATGGAATTGTTCATTGTCATGACAAATTTCAAATATATTAATGAGAAATTCTGTGATGTATTCTTAAAGGTGCATGCAAATGTGGAGGGAAAGGAGTGTGAATTCCCCCTTAATTTTCCGGCATTCATTTACAATTGCACAAAATATTTATATGAGGGAAGCACACATCTCCAATCTGTGCTTTTTAAAAGTCTATTGACTGTTTAGATTCCCCAATACAAGGAATAGTTAAAAAAAGATTCTGTAGATAAATGTATGCTTCATCCTGACAATTTGGAGGCACAGGAACAAAAGGCCCTGTTGCCCTTAGAGAGCTTACAAACAAAGGGAATAGATAATAGATCAGAATCAACTGAGTGAAGGTCAATTGCAGGGGAGTAAACAGATAACATCTCAGCTAGACACTGGGCAGCTGTACTGTATAGAGCCTTGAACGCGAGCAGAAGGATTTAAAAACCAACTCAAAACCTAGCAGGAAGATAACCTACAGTATTATACAGGAGCCGTCAAAGCCTGAATACAATGTACTGTAACATACAGTATTAACTACAGTATAGTTTAGAGACTTGCGTGAATAGAGCTTCTACACTATTCAATTCTTTTTTAAAAACCTGCATGATTTTTTTTCCCAGCTGTATACACTGACAACATAAGATACTGTACAGCCTGGTAATATTTCTAAGACAGAAAAGCAATTTCATTTTAATACTTTTCACAGGAGGTTCAAAAGTCAGAGATCAACTGCCAGTTCTTCGTTTTCAATCAAACATGAAGCAGTGAGTATGACAAAGTTACAGCAGTGGTTTAATGTAATGGATGATAGGAATCCAATCACAATCTTATCACCATGATGTTGCAGAAAAATTGGTGTCATCCCTGCTTTTACAGTATATCAGAAATGAAATCAGAGAATATTTACAGGGCATACAGTAGCACTGAGTACAATACACATACTTCAACACATATAATATGTGTTTGGTAAAATGGTGACCAAAATTGCACACAATATTCTCAATTTGATTTTATTAGCACATAAAACAGTAAAATAACTTCCTGTGTTTTGAATTGTAAACGTTCAACTATATTGTATATGCATTGATTCTCCACATTGTCTAGAAAATACAAATCATGTGTCAGTATGATTACCTTTTCTCAGCCTTGGTGTTTTCCATTTTATATTTTTAATACATGTTGATATTCTCTTTGAATCTTATTTCAATTCAGGTGATTCGCTTGTTCTCATTAACAATCTTACATGTAGGATTATAATTAAGTAGCAAATTATAGACTTAATGGTCCATAATTATTTTGTTTAATTTTACCACACATTTTAAGTATAATTATGGAACCAGATGAAAAAGTGGGTATACAATATAAATTTTGCATTCACTTTTGTGTGAAAATGAAATATTACAAAAACAGTACTACATGTATATTAACATGTTACAATTGCACTGGATGTTAGACAACCCATAAAAATTTGCCTATGTACTTATAGTGAGTGTACTGTCTGTACAGTGTAAGTGTATATTTACACTGTATAGATAATGATACCATTGCAACAAGTTCTGTATGTAAGATCCTGAGGGAGGTTGAATTGTGAGTTTGATACTTGTGAGTGGTCAAGGCACAAAAGCCCAGACTATACCAAAGTGATTTATCAGTGAAAATTAATCAGAGTAAATTCTAAGCCTGACAGACAGCAATTCAATTGAACTGTTGCAATGAACCTTTCTGCACATACAGTACAGATGTTCATGTTCACAGTTACACATTAGCACATTATTGCCCCAAGGGACTGTCCTGTGAAGCTACAGTACTCAGAAACATTTGTTGAGCAGAGTAAACAAAACAAAAACGCCGAAAAAGTTTCAAAGGAACTTATTGTTTTTAAAGAAACCTTTACACCTGTTCCTGCAATAAGATTGTTTTCGAGATTTCTATTGGATCATCACTCATCAGTATCAGATAGAGAATTTAAGATGAGGAATTCACAATATTATTTTTGGAGAGTTTTGGCTTTTTGATTATTTGGTTCCAATATGTCCTGATCACCATGATCCTGAACATGTTAGCATTCATTTGGAGTTAACTAACATATTATTCGTATGTAAGACACACGACATGAAGTGCTGCACTTAATTGCATTGAATTGTTCTTTTGTCACATTGATATATGAAATCATTAAAGACTTTGTTAATGTCCTTATTGTAAAGACAGGGTGAAGAGAGGGGTGTGAGAAAAAGGAGAGTGGAACTGAGTGAAATTCAAGTTTGTCATCCCTTCAGCTCCTGTCTAAAAACTGTTATAAGGGTGGAATTCATATGAGACTGTTTTTGTGGCTTAATCAACCTGATTGAAGGGTGCAACCGGCTGGTCATAAGGAAAAAGGCTCTCAGATCCCCCTCCACCCCCCATCCCCCTGCCTTTTACAAGGGATGAACCAGGACAAATCTGCAAGAGCGATGATGGGCGGCAGTGGGGCTGTGAGGTGGTAATACACAGACAGGTGCGCTGGGATCATGACAGGGAGTCGACGATGTTGGAGTTTGATCTCCTCCTGAACATTAATTTAAAACTCCATTAAACTAGATTAATAAAGAGGCTTTATAGCAGATCTTTATAAGCATAATCCCTGAAAGGACTACAGCAGGTAATGCCTCTGCACTCAACATTTGACCCTTAAGAACATTTCGAAGTCTCAATTTGACCTTAGATGGCTTTTTACTCATGTCCATGGTGAGGCTGTTTTTTCTATCCATCCATTGTCAGAAAGCCACTTATTCTTGTTACATTTTATGGTAAACAGTAGCCTATTCTGGAAGCTTTGAGTGCAAAGTGGGACTATACCCTGGACAGGAGGCACACATATACAGTACAGAGTGACAATTTGGAGACACCAATCAACCTAGCCAACATATATTTGGAAGACTGATTATTATTTTGTACGGTCAATACAGTGGAACCCAATTAAAAACATTCCAATTCATTAGCTGAATGATTATATTAGCCTATATTTTCAGACTCATGTACCTGTACTGTATTTTTGTTCAAGTTGATTTTTTTACATTTACTTTTCATTTTTCAATTTAAGTACATTTGGGAGCACAAAGAAAATAATTTGAAAAGGGTGAATTTGCTTTTTTCAGCCTGTTAGCAGTTTTGACGTTTTAAACTGTGTCACTGTATTTTACTGGGACAAAACTATTTAAACTATTTCTGACCTGCTTTTTTGAGTGGAAAGATTTGTACACGCTTTCACAATTTTTAAAACAACAGAGGAAATGTCTAAGTTCTGGTACCTAAAGCAATTTCAGCCTTTTTATAGTACTACAGTGGGGCCTGTGATTATGGTCTTTCCATTGCAGGTAATCTGGCATTTAAAGCAACCTGTTTGTTATCTATACCAGGCTCACTTGACATGCAGCCAACACACTAATCTACTATCAAATATACCTCCCAGTGGATCTGGTTGGCTCAACTTACTATTGAGACTGAAGGTGGGAAATTAGATTTGGGAAAATCAATCGCACAACAGGTGACTCTATTTGCAGCACCTTAACACAACACCAAAATGGAAAGTGATGACAGGGGGGAATTTGACAAGCAGAGATTACATTACGGACCTCTGTAATCTGTATAAGTGCTACCGTGAAATCATGGAAATAAGTATTTAGAGGTTTTCTCTTGTACTCACACTAAAGGCAATTTTATTGATGGAGTAAAATGCACAAATCCCAAACTACTAAAAAGTGTACCTTTACTTGATGGAATGACTTGAATAAACATCTGTCTTTAGGGCACACCTTTTTTCAGTCTCAACAGGATTCCTAAATAAAATAAAACTGCTTCAAAAACTGAAGAATAAAAGATAGGTTTCTTATTTAAATATTTGATGTCTCTTACTACTGTAGTTTGACACCTGATAGTGACAGTTCTCAAATAATCCCAGTAAAAAATCTACAAAGTAGAGAGGAAAATAAATAAGGGTTGTTACAGTGTGAGGCCCACAAATTGAAGAATATTTTTTTCAGTTCATTTTTGGATCTAAATTTGGATTTTTGCGTTTTGCGGTCCAGAGTTACTTCTGACTAATTCAGAAGCATGGATTACAGCGTGTAATTATTAGTTATTAGTTGTTTGCAGATAAAACATTATCATTAACACTGTTGCAGAATTTTTTTAAATTTAATTTAGTATACTGTAATAATCCAATAAATAGTTACATATGCTCAACAAACGTTGGTGCTGATAGGGTATATAATAATCTGCACAATTACTTTGTTTGTTTCCAATCTCAGTTTTGTAGTCTACTTGTGAGGTCTACGTCCTCGGTGTACTATTAATGTAATACACACCATACTGGATTTTAGTGTATTAGTGATAAAAACTGGCTGCGGGGTCAGGGAAGGGGGAACCGAATGAAACTGCAGAAGCACAAACTCATGAACAGAATACAGTAACAGTGCATGTGTCATGAAAAATAATAAGAAGAGCAGAATTTCTTTCAACGGATGCATCCCTTTCAGCAATGTTTTCCTAAAATGGCAGATGCTCCTCAGTTTTCAAATTAACCTTTCTGTTTATAAACTAACTAAGGTGTGGGGCGTCTGATTGGCTTAAAACTGTAATTATTTTCTTTCAGTGTGGTGTAATTAAGCAATGTTAGGTGAAGCTCAGTGTTGTCATTTAGATTCATGATGCTGCTTATTTGCATGAAAATGTGACTCACTTTCCATATTTTAATTTCCCTTTATTTATTTGCTTATCAATGTGCAGGTCATGGAAAACCAATTGCCAGTTTTATTTACAATACAAGTAAAAATACTATTTTACAAAAAACAAAAAACTGTATTGTTATTAATAAACAAAAATCGTTCTTGAATAATATTTGATAATGCCATGTCATCAATAGTTACATATAGTATACGCAATAAACATGTGCATCCTATTAATTATGTTAAACCAAATTTACTGAAATAATAAAATAGTGGTTCATAAATAAATGGCAAAAGCACCAACAGTACTGTACATATGAAGAAAATGCAGTGCCATTATAACATGCTTTCCTGCTACCAAACCCACCAGTTTATCGAACTATTGACTCACAGAAGGTCTACCCAAACCTCCTTTAAAAAAAGAAAATAAATCCTTTTATCAAAGCAATTGTCAATATTCAATTTGGAAAAATGAATAAAAAATGAAGTGATTAATTCCATAATTAAAAAATCCTCAAATTATGCAAAATGAACATTAATAAAAATGATTATTTTGGGCAATCAATCATGACTTAAACCAAGGTACTCAAAGGTAGTACAGAAAAGCAAAATCCAGCTGTCATCGGCAGATCATGTAAAAGGGTTCTGAATATTAAACTGGGAAATGTCTCACATGTAAAAAAAAATCAATTTTTGAATTCAGTATTTATAATAGCACATTTCCCCCCAAATGATAATATGCATTAAAATTTTAAGCAAATGATCATATAATACTGTTTATGTTATCTTCCTTTAAACAATACATTCAACTTAAAAAGAAAAAGAATAAGATGTTTTACTACAGTACTTTAGATGTTTACTATTACTACTAGGTTGGTAGGTCCCTTTTCAGGCCATAAAGGCCCATGGGGAACGGAGGTCAAGGGCCACCTTTTTCTTGACCATCTGACATTCAAAGTGGAGGTGATGTGGTCAGTATCACACTCCGGCCAGCCTCTTACCCCCAGAAGGAATAACCCCTGGTACTTATTTGGAAAACAGGCTGAGTGGACCTGGGAGCCGTCTGGAAGGATTTAGAGCTACATCACTTGCCCCTACCTGGGATTGAACCCAGGACCTTCCGGTCAGGAGCTACCACGGCTCCTTACTATTATTGCTACTACTAATTCCTTACACTTATATAGCACTTTTCTGGATAATCCACTCAAACTGCTTTACAGGTAATGGGGACTCCCCTCCACCCCCACCAAAGTGTATCCCCCACCTGGTTGATATGACGGGAGGCATCGTGCGCCAGTACGCTCACTACACATCAGCTTGTGTTTCACTGCTCATTCTGTGACATCCACAGTTGACCTTGTTAACGCCTTTGAAGATTTTCAATACTTGAATCAGGCCCAACCCGGACTGGAGTACTGAATCCTAACCACTTGACGACCATTGGGTCTAATATTCTTGATTTAGCCTAATATCATTTATTGATAGTTTTATCATTAAGCTATCAATAAGGCCTATATATTTATTACCTTACGTATAAGAAAACAACATTTAAGTAAAGCAAAGTATAATTCCCATAAGGGTTTTTCATATTTATTGTAATTGTTAATGCATTATTGAGAAAACAGAAAACTACTGACAAAAATGTGTTTGAATGTGTGAACTACTTATAAATCAAGAGGTTTGACTGAGTGACTGATGTATTGATTGGAGTTATCATCTCTACTTTACTATTCATTCATGCTGTAACAGACTGTCACTCAGAAAATGCTAAAGTTATTTCAATCCGTCATCCGCATGATGACACAAAATTGTAGCTGCTAATGTGATCAGTATACTGATGAATATGTGTAGATCTTTCTCCAGTTGTTATATGGGTTCATACCTGCTTAACACATTAAATCAATGTAGTTGAAGCAAAGTTAACAGGTTTCAGGGGAGACATTGGTTAAATAAACCTGTTTGGACAATGTTGTGCTGTAGTAGAGGTGGAAACACTGTTTAAATGGAGCACTTCATGTTTGGAAATCTAACTATATTTCACTATTCAGTATCTCACTGTAAAAGATTGTACAAGTGCTGGGAGGAAAGGAGAATTTTAAATTTGGTAAGAGCTAGGGTAAAAATGTCCTTACATGAAATTAATTTATGTTCACAGTGATCATGTTTTTAAACATAAAGGTGACAATTTGTACTATTGCATCATATTTATCTTTTTATCTCAAAACCAAATTGCTTGATTATACAGCATAAATAGTAACTTGGACTTCACTGTCCCAATACTGACTTTCTTAATAGACTATTGTCACAATTATACTATACATATCTGGTTAATATGCTGAAAAATATTTTCGAACATGTTTCAGCCATCACGTCGTTTAGCAAAGTCTCAAAACGTTTACAAAGCTTCTGAAGTTACCCTTATAGACACTAGGTATTAAAAGAGGCTGCATAAAAGCAAACTCAAGGGACTTGCACAGCAGCAATCTATTGAATACTACAGAACATTACCATGTGGAAAGTCAAAGTGACCTACTGTATGGTGAAAGATTATCGAACCCCATCAACAATAGTGATCCCTATAATTCTGTAGCACTCTGAACTGGCTTAAGAACTGATTTAAGCTTCTTTCTCATTCAGTTAACAATTTGATTTTTTAGTGACAGGAGCATTATACAATTAAGTACTGACCATGCAAATGTAACATTATTATGACTAAGGAAAGACAATGCAGTTTGACTCATTAAATAGTCAGTTAATTTTCCCTTTTGCCATTATTTGTAATTAGTATAGCATACTGTATACCTGCAAAGCCCATTAATAAGCTAGTTTTTAGATCAAAAGTAAACTATCAAAGTCATTTTATAATAGAACCAAACTTTTGTGCTCTTTTAAAGGTCTTAACCAGGAATTTGTGAATTTTAGATTGGACTTTTATAAAGTTACAAATACATAACAATCATCATTTTGAACGTACTGCACCTGTATAAGGGAGAGACAGAAAATTACTTTTCGCTATATTTGAGCCCTCCTTCTTAAGCCAACGGTTTTTAGCATCCTTAACTGAAAGTGGAGATTTATCCAACTCAAGGTCAATAGTTATTGTTTATGGAAAACAAAAGGATAAATGTGATGTCATGTCTAGACAAAATGCAAATTAATGTGGAAGAAATCTTTGCATGAATTCTGTGGCTATAAAATAAATCTCTACCACTAAAAATTAATCTGAATTAGCTCTAATCCACAATTATTCAGATGATTAAATGTGGCTATAGCTAGCTGCAGGGAGCTAGGCGTCCATCTGTGATTATTAGAATTCGCCTCGGCACAACTTGATCGGTGGGCCAGTGTTAAGTTATGTACCACAAAGCTGTTACAGATACTGCCTGTACAGTATACAGTATATACATCCAACCACCTGAAAGGTACAGTAGCTCTGAATTTAGGCTGCTTTTCAGCAAATCTAGCATAAACACTACTGCACTCATTTAAATGTAAGAATATGTAAGGTTTAATCAAAATCTTTTTGGCTAAAAAAGATGGAAATACTGTATAGCTGTCAACTACAATGTAAATACATACTGTATCACAGTAGTTTACAATGCATAACATTGCACATATTTTTGTTATGTAATCAGCAAGAAATATGCTTAACATCTCAGAGGATATCAGTATTAGTATCAGTGTACAAAGCAATGCAAAGCCTTAGTAAGCTTTTTTATAGACTAAAACAAGGCCAATGAGGGAACCCAGTTAAAAAAAGTATAGAATTTTGCCTCTTGCTGTAGTCTAATGCTTAATCAGATAATTGAATTCCACCAATGATTTTGAAATGAAATTGCTTCTAACAATGTTTCTGTAAATATAGAAGTATACTGAACGTTACACATAAAGTAAATGAATACAAAATGTTTTATTGTTGAATGTAAAACTACTGTATAACATTTGTATGATAACATAATAAAAAGCGAATAAAATTTACTTTACTGTATAAAGACGAGATGCAAATGTCTCTTAAACATGTAAACATGTAAGAGTATCCTGTATTTGCATACAGGTTATTCACAGATGTATCTGTGAACTATAAATGTTATGCTTATTGAATACTTATCCTAGCAATATGTAGTTAAGAAACTGCATTGAATACATTTAATGTACAGTAAATGGTAAACAAATTAACTGGCACATCATATTATAAATACTGTATTATTACAGGTTGAATATTAAATATGAGAAACACATACTGTACAAATTAATTTATTCTATAATATAAATTGTATATATCTTGTTATAGGTTTATTTCAGAGAGTGAATTATCACACCACTGCCATTACAGTGGTTTTAGGAGAGAATATAACACAGGTGGTTGTCAAATTAGTTCTGGTTACACATTCCAGGAACAGTAGGAATAAAAACACTCCAAAAAGATATGGCATATGTAGTGGACAGCAGGAATCATCAAGTGTAACAAATGAGCAAAATTTGGCTACACATTTTTCTGCTTCACCTATTTGCTGGTCACAAAAGCCATGTCATCATCAGCAAAATGAAGAGAGAAAGTTTGAAAGGGGTTGGAGCTTTTTTAATTAATGTGCTGCTGACTAAAATCAGAGAAGTCGATATTGCAAAACCCAGTAAAGTACATTTTTATTATCCACTCAGTTAAGAATATTAATACAGTAAGTTTTTCTGTGACATAAAAATAAGCCTTCGTAGGATTTCTGTATTTTTGTCTGACACTAACAGTATGACAGGCTTGAACGTGACGTCTCATGCATTTAATTAATTGAACCCAGTTAATTATGAGAGATCAGGTGTTGTTTTTTCTTGGGGAACAACATCCAGCCCCTGTAGCTTCTCCTCTGGAGACAGGTCTGTAATGACATGTGCATAGTAAGCCGAGCATTATACTGCATATTATATATTAATAATAAAAGTGCCTCATCAAAGTGCTACAGGTTGAAATAAACAAAGCAGACAATACACCATAAACAATTAGTAAAATGTTTTACATTTAAATTTTAAATTCTAGGTATAATACATTTCTCCCTACATATTTGTTAGTTGTTAGATTCGTACCTCAA
Organism: Lepisosteus platostomus; assembly: GCF_059453375.1. Lineage (NCBI taxonomy): Eukaryota > Metazoa > Chordata > Actinopteri > Semionotiformes > Lepisosteidae > Lepisosteus > Lepisosteus platostomus. The sequence goes on from NC_142614.1 coordinate 60,400,548, forward strand.
ACTCTAATGTTAAATAATATCATATTTTTATATTGTCCTAACAAAAAAAATAGAGAAAAACTCTAACAGAAGTTCAGTTCAAAATATTGAAGCACTGATTCTTCTAGATGTTCATGGATACCTACAGAGATATAGTTAAACTCAAACAACAATAGATGATGCTCTTCAGTGTGTTTGTTTTGGCCTGAATTGTACTTACTCTTCATGGTTCCTTCATCTATCAGCCACTGACCTTATATCTTTAACGCTGTCTGAACTGAACGATTAGCCAGGTCTGCTTTTGCCATCAGTGATTTACACAATGTTTCGATTCTGGGGCCTTCTTCGGATGTCAAGAGACTAATAATTATGTCTCTTGTGAAGTTACCTACAACTAATTTCTTTTCCCATAGCACACCACACTTAGGAAAGGCCCTGTGGAACATACAGTACCATTCTCTAATATTTTGTTAGGGCAGTGCACACGTATTATGTATACTGTATGTATGTATTTAAAACACATCAAATTAGTGCTGGATCCCGTTGCTTTATTGTTTTATTTTAATGCCTCTCAGTATGCAGTACTATTTATCTGAAGAAAATGTTCTCTTATGTTAAAGTATTTTTTTGTGTATTGCACAGAACACAAAAGAGAAGTTAAAGGATATTCACAAAAACTCAAATCATTTAAGTCAGGTGATGGATTTTATTTTCTAATATGAACTGTACTTATTTGTCTATTAAATTTGGAACTCTATCCCTCTATCCTAAAGACTATTTTTATACTCTAGATGTTATTTACATTGTATTTCCTTAGTTACCCCTACAGCTATGCACCCAGTAATCTAAATATGTTTTATATACTATGATTAAAAAACAGCTTTTGCAAGAAATTTGTTAAGCAAATCCCCACACAGAAACAAACATAAAAGATACTAATGTGGTTATGCTCGCTATAGGGAAGTGTAATCAATGCAATCAATATGGTCTGTATTTTTGTTCTGTGCAGTTTATTCTTTGTTTTCTTATTTTTCTCAAACTGTACTTTAAATTCCCATAAAGGTTATGCTTGGGTTTAATATGATAATATGTTGTATTTAAACATTTTAATCTTAAGGTGCAGTATAACCTCTAAATGGACGCCCCACACATTGCACTCACAGCCATAGCTGTCATTACAGAGGACTGTGTTTGGTATGAATCCCTAACTGTTTCTGACAGGCAGCAGCTCATTAAGGGACAGTCATTTTGTTTCAGTGTCTATCAGCTCTCAGGGACGCACCAAGATGAATAGGCCCAAAACAATACCCCCATTTGTCAGAACATCAGCTTTCTCAATACATGATGAGACAGTAAAGCCCAGCCACATTCACTGACACAAAGACATAATTAATCAAATGGGCAAATGGTACAAGAAATTGCTCCTGTACATTCTGTACTGGTCTCAGGTTTCCATAGAAACGATGGCTTTTGCATCAGAGCTAAAGGCCACTCCATCCAATTGTGTATGGAGAGCAGTTGATGCCTTAAGGCATAATTTCATCTGTGTGGCTTAAACAACTTTAAACTATGTTTCATCACTCACCTTCACAATAGCAATAGTACATAGTATTATTAAATCAATAAAAGTACTGTAAAAATATGTACATACTGGGGCACAAATACACATACAGTATGCACAGACAGAATCATCTGTCCATGTCTAGCTGTCAATCTGTGATGTTGTGCCATTCTGTGTTTAATTTCCCCAGTATTGTGTATTCTTTATCGTGTAACATGTTTCATATATTAAAGTGTTTTCTTTCAAAATGTTGACAAAACAGAAATGTTTTTCTCTTATTTTGTATGCATGGCTGTGATAAAAATCCATATTTTTTTTTCAGTCCATGTCAGTGGTACATAGAAAATCTGCAACCGCAAGTCTGCATAAATTCACCCTGGGTCTTAAACTCTGTGTGATTGGCAGATTTGTCACCAACAATGGCAGTTCTTAGAAAGAATAGAAACATTACAAGAAATACACTGCTGTGATTTTTAAAAAGGTGAATCAACATCTACACCTAAATGCATTTTATATTGAGTTTAACCCCACAAAGATTCAGAACATATGAACAAAAAAAACATGTTTTATTCCTTTAAAAATCATATGACTACTTCAATTTTTACTATCTTAATATGCCCCCACTCCCCCCCCCCCTAAAATAAAAATCCTTTGGCATCTCTAACTAAATAAATAGAATGTCTGCTTCTTCAAGAATGAATGAATAATAGAAACTTCACCCTCAAAAAAATCATTCTTAAGCAAAAAATACTAAGATGAAACTAATTCAACTAGAGTTTAGACAGATACAAAAAGCAGACTCCATAGCCAACACTAGTAGTGTTCTGGTTCACAGGTCCCTTTACACACGCAGAAAAAAAGTCACTTGACATTAAGCCACTTCCTATTATCTCTAAAATTTGCACTAACAAGGAAAATAATTTTCAATTTATTTAAGACAGTATTGATTATGTAATTGTCCGATTTATTGTTTTTAGTTCAGTTAAAACAAAGAAAAAAATATTAAATAGTACAATATTAAGAAAAAGTCCAATAAACATTTCCATTTTTAGTGTGTTCCATGAAATTATATGATCAGACAAAATAAATACAAATGCTACTGATTTTTCTGGAGCACCCCAACATTAATTTGTATAATAGTCAGAATTATTATTTAGCCATAACACAAAACTGCATGTACTGAATGGTAATAAAATAAAATATAGTCACTATTCTTATTACTAATAGTAATAGTAATAATCACTATTACACTTCCATAATCCATAATATCCAAAGCATCCATAATGACTCTTAATACTCATAATTTTAATCTTCTTTCTTAACCAGTATAACATAAGCAATTTGTTCCAAATTGTTTTTCAGAATTAATCTCAGACTAGGGAAATAAAATAACAATATTCACAATTCATCTCAGTATGATAAACAGATCTAAGAACACTCCCTCTTCTGAGGATGACAGTAATGTAGGCTCTACCGTTTACATAACCAAATCTTAACATAATGTTAACCAAAACATATCATGTACAATAAATGAGACATTTCTGCTGTAAAATAGGATGTGTATAATCAAATGTATCCTGCACATCACCTATCATTCAATGATTTAAATAATGTATTGTTGTTAACAGATATGGACTGTCTTTGAAAGGTTTTAATCTAGAAGTGGGATTATATAATGTTTCAGCCCTTTTGTCAGGGCTGATCAGTTTATGATCATATTGTTGAATTGTACAGTACTTCAAAAGCAATCTGCTTCTAGCAAGGGGCCTATTCATTTTTCTATTACTTAAAGAATACTTGAGGGGGAGGTGAGAGAAATGTTACATTGTTTTGTTTTGTATTGTTTTCTTAAAGTTTTGCTTTTTGAAAAAATAATTTACATAAAAATGTGTTCACAAAAAATGGCGTTTTGTTTTCATCCAGCTGGGAGATGGTCTCCTAGTGTTATGTTTCCAAGGACTGAAAGCAGCTTTGTGCATCTGGAAAAAAGTGCACATAATGCAAATGTGCATTAATGCCAGTAAAGTCAAAGACCTTAATATTAATGGATACACATATAAAAGCATGTTTATGGTGTTTTTTGGTCCCAAGAGGTTTTTCTAGTCATGCAAAGGAGATTATTTGACCAATAGTATTTTTCCCCTCCATTATACTTGTCATAGGTCCAGACGTGTAATTATAATGATACCTCTCTGTGTTAGTGATACTGTAAACACAATAGATATTTTAATAGTATGTGGCCTTACAAGTGTGGGTTGCAGTTGATATATTTCTGCTAAAGCTATTGAACTTATTTCCAAATGGTTTAAGGGTGCTGGCCTTCTTATTTCACGTTCTACTTGTGACTCAGTTTTTGCAAGAAGACATCATGATCAGTCTGAAGATCCATGTAGCATCTGGATTCATCTATCTTTGCATAGGAATTAATGTAGCTTTTTGATGATATATTTTAATACCTGTCTTTTCTCTTGACTTATGAGAACAGAGAAAGCTACAGTAACACAGAGGACCACATCTCTTGATGTTAGTTTGAACCAGAATAGTTTCAAGAAAGTTATCAAAATGTCTAAGGCTAAGAGATGATCGTATTGCCTACTACTTAATTATGTTATCTAAAAGTATACCATATATTATTTAACATCTGATATGAGAATGTATGGAACTACATAAGAACCAGGAAACATACTGTAATACTGGCAAAATTAAGAGTCCGTACAAATGAGGCCAGTGGGTCAACTGCTGTTTTAGGGTCAGCAGATTTTGGCACTAAAGGGTACATGCCAGGTGTATGAAACAAATATTGTTATTCCATGAATTAATTGGAATTCCTTTTATTTGTTAATACATATAATTACAAAATAAAAACAGTAATGATGCATGGGAAATAATCTTGAGTTATGAGTGTAGAGTTGGAGGTGTTCTTTGAAGATGGTGTTAATGGTGATTTTAAATGATTAATTTGGAAGGAATACACCAATTTTATTAATAATCCATAATATGTAAATTATAATATCAAAACAACAAGTTTTGATTAAAGAACTGCCATTTTGTCCCCTAGAGGCCACACCAATGAATTATAAGGATGCAAAACTTTAATATTCCATTATCTCCTTCTGTCACTGTGGATACAATTGTCTCATATGAAATGACCCTATCTGTGGAATTCTTCTTTATCCCACTTAAAGGGATTATACAGTATATTTAACCATATGTTTCAGAGGAAAGTGTGGCAAATACATGCAAAAGTAGAAAATAGTTTTGCCTGAAGTATTTGTCACATGTGTAAAAAATATATCCAACTGGTGACACATTTGCAAGTCTCAAGAGCTCTTTGTAAATGCTGAAAGTAGATAACGATTGACCTTGATTTACTTCGTCTTGCTAATTCTTGCATCTTATCTGATCTTGGAATTATTTTATAAAGCTTTGGAAACTTTATGGGTAAGACACTAAACTGGGTTACATCTCATTTTCTAGAACAACAGCTTCTTCATTTAATTGGAAAAAATGTTCCATCATTTTTTTTTAACTTTTCTTCCTCCAGACACTAAAACAGAGTTAAAGAGTGTAAAAGCTCCTATTGCAAATGTGAGAAATTGCAAAAGGGGAAATTAGAACATATATCATAGTAGTTATTAAAAAGCTCAGGGGAAGGAAAGAGCAGATGCATCTTCAATTTAGATTTAAGAACTTCAAGAAGACAGGCACCAAGAAAATTAGCAGGAAATTGTAGATTCAAAAAGGTGAAGGCCCTGACAGGTTATAAAATTGTGATAGTTTTGAAAATGATTCAAAACTTGACAGCTTGCTTGTGTCTGTGAGACAGGTGTGGAGTAACATGTTAATTCTGCTTGAAACATGCTAGATTCTGATTTCTTCCTGTTATTTGTGCTATTACTCAGTTTGTCGGTAAAGTGTGATGAGAGTATTGTTAGTGGAATTAGCATTATTATTTAGAATAAGCTTTCCAACACTGGTCCTGGAGAGCCCCAGTTAAACCAATCTTATAGGCTACCTGCTTCTAAAGATAGCTTCTAAGACGTCTCTACATTGTTGATTTATTAAACAAGTAATCTGTTTAAAAGTGGGAACTCTGATCACTGAGGGCTGAAGAGTACTCGGAGTTTGGTCCCAAATGATCTCTACTGTACTTTGCTTAATTTCACAAACAACCCACTGAAGAGGCCACAGGACTTTATAAATTTGGTTTAATGGTTTAACGGTGATCTCCATTATGGTGAATTATTTGCCAATGGGTTGGAGCTCTTTAAGGAGAAGAGATGGAGACCTCTGATCTTCAGAGTTTGAGGATTCACACAGGGCTCCTTTTTGGTTTTTAGTTCTTTCAGCATTAACACCCGCAAACCAAAGAAGACAAACAATGACAAATGACTAATCCAAGAACAGACAAATTACACAGTCAAAATGTTAAGGTACACATCCAGCTTTTCAGGTGCACTCTTCTTCATCTGAGAAAAAGATGGTATAGAAAAACATAGAGTTTTGTCTTTAAATGAGCTCTTCCATCTGAGTTTAAAATCATGTTTTGTAATAAATTGGACTTTCATACTATTTCGTTTTCTCTGTGTTTTTTAACATACTGTTAATAGTACATCCTTCTTCCACTCTTCTTCAAGCTGTCTGTTTAGAACAGTCTGTAGTTGACCTATCAGTTTCAGGTTTGGCCCTAATTTATTTTACATTTCTTTTTTAAAAAAGTTCTGAAAACAGCCTCTGTCACCTGAGAGAAATCACACTGCCCTTTTCAAAAACATAACCAGTAAAATCTTAAGAAATATCTGGTTACCTGTGTAAAATCAAGGTACATTACGAGCAGGAGCTTTCAGAAAAAGTTTGTAACACAGACCTGGTGAAAAACAGATGTCATTCCATTGGGACATAGTTTAGTAAAAAGAGCTTTAAAACAGCATGGAAATCTAAATTAAATTTGTCCCATTTTTTGTTCTTTGAATTTGACATATTTGGCACATTAAGTATTGAACATTAATAAATTAAATGTAATGAATCGACATGAAAGGAAAAAAATCCATGAGTACAATACTAAAATGTATAGGCAAAAAACTTTCTTTATTCACTAGAGGATGTTTTCATCTATATGTATTAAAAAAGAAAACTAAATTATTAAGTAAACACAACCATATGAAAACTTACTGTACTTTCTTTTAGTAGTATTACTTTAAAAAATAAAATGGTTGTCTTATCATTAGTTTCCTACAGCAGTAGTTTAAGTACTTTATCTGTATTTTGTAAAATATTACTATAATATCAACCACAATAATAACAGACCTCATTGCGTGTTCTGAATTGCTTTAAATTTGGTTTCAACATTAAGAATTTAAAGCTGGTGGAACAAACTTATTTTATTTTCAATCTTAAAATATGTATTTATATACTGTAATATGCCATACAAGAATATGTTCATAATACATATTGAATATATTCATATTACATTTCCCCTACTGTTTATATTCAGGTTCAGTCCAAATATTCAAAATCCTAAAAGAATTAAGAAAGACAACACGAACATCTTCAGAATCAATGAAATGCAAAACAGAGGGAAAAAGTGGAATATTTGTATTTAAAACTGAGATCAAAAGACACTTCTTTGGGTTGTGGGAGTGTCAAGCCTTGTTGTTGAAGTCCATATCTTTCTTTCAAGAAATGGCTGTATGAGATCCTTGGATCAGTACTTTTGGGATTTTAGAGAATGTCCTACACTAACAGGCTGAAGAAAGTGGAAACCTTTTAGTTTAAAACAGAGAAAACATCAAGGCTCAATACAAAACAGCTGAGACCACCAAAAGATGCAAATTGAATAGACAAGTTAACTTGTCTATTAATCATGTACAACATATATACTGTATATACTGTACATGTAGTATACACTATTTATACAAAAAGGGATGGAAAAATAATTTTGTAAGCCAGCTAAGATTGTTAGCTGTCATAGTCTCATCCTTCAAACGTTTAGCAGTGTAGATGGAATGCAGCAATATTGATGGCACAGCCACAATTGCAGAGAAGTGCAATGGTGTTTATTGTGAGGAATTGTGTTCCTAAAGTCAACAACCAAACAACAGTGAAAAATACAAATTTACAAAAGTAATTGATTTAAAAAATAGATTGTTATAGGCAACTTCTTTTCTACACTACTGCCAACTTACTCCTCTCTTCTCCCATCTTGAGGAGTTCCTTTTCTAGGTTAAACTCCTCCCCCTAGAATATTCCACTATAAATAAAAAAAATAATTCTAGAAAATAATCATCAGAATTCTGATATACTGTACACCTTTCTACAGTGAGTACACAATTAAACAATGAACATAGTATTAACAAAAATAAAACATCTGTACTCCTTTTATATATATATAAATATTTTTAAAGAAAATACTACCCCCTCTTAATGGTACAGTAACTATCGATCGATCCACGCGTGCGCAACACTGAAACAGGCAGTATTAAGCCAGCCCCTGTTGCCATGGCAAGGTTTGGGTCTTACAGGTTGCGGGAGAAACAATTTTGCGGGTGAGAAATCAAAACAAGGTACTAATTTGAAACACGTGAGCTAAACGCCAATTTAGTTCAATTCACTTCGAAAACAAAGAAAACGGATGTTTGGTTTGAGTTAATGTTTAATTTTGACCATAGTGAACAACCTTACTTTACTCTGTGTGTGCACCCACATAGCAAGCAAAGCAATCCCTGAATTCCAGTCTAAATTAAGTTTGTTTACGTTGTAAACCAGATGTATCGCCTTTGTTTGGATAGTGAAATGTTTGCGTATGTGTGTGTTTGTACATGTGGATATCTCACGAGTCTCCAGTCACATTAGCTACATTTGTATTTAGGTTATCTGAAACACTTTTTTGCTCCCGCGACAGAGTGCTTTATCCTCCCAATGATAAACACTACTGGGTCCCACATACTACATCTCCAGAACCACTCCAGCTGGAACACAAGGAATGAGCAGAGGCTTTTCCCTGGGCTCCACAAAAGCTCGACCTGACCACGAGTGAACGTGCATAGGAGCATGATTATTTTGGATTATTTTTGATTATCTTGTCCATTTGTCTTGTATGGTTTTGGGTAGTCAGTGGAGGTTAGCTAGGGTGTTCGAAGATGCCAAAGACCGTGTGTTTTGGGTTTTCTTTTGTAGTTAGGTCAGCTTCCCACACTTTCTTAGCCAGCTCCATTTTATTTATTTTCTTTTCTTTGGCACCACTCTGGTTCCCTACCCCTGTGTGTTACTGTGTCCTATTACATACCAGTCACGTATTCACCTTACAATCATCACTATTGCACTGGCCATTGTTATCACGCTTCCTAAGTCCCTCACTAGAACCCACCTGCATCCAAAAATTCTCCTAAATGTTACACCCCTTTACCCCTAGACACGTGGGGTTGTAACATAGACCATTACAGATTAAAAAAATACAAACCTGAGAATATTTGCTTAAGATCTCATGAATTAAAAACTCCTTTCTCAATAGACCATATAATAAGATAGCAATGTTCAATATTTCAAATTTAATATTATGTAATTGCAGATTATGTGATGTGCAAAAGTTATTATTCTTTTGCATTTTTTCCACTTTTTACTAGGTTGTAGCGGCTTCTGGTTTATTTTGAAAAACCTACTTTCAGTAATACATAATCAAAATCCAATGCCAGAATGTTCAATAAGTTCAGTAAACATGCAGTTCAATAAACATCTTACACCATTTCCACCTGTATGTTTTATTATTCTGTTACATGAATTTGCTCATTTGAGACAAGCATTAACAGATTGGACTTTGAGTATTTGAAAAGATTAATCAAAAGCTAGTTATGAGGCTAGTAGAATATTTTAAAAAATAATTAAGAATGCTAAGAAATATACAGTGCCTTGCAAATATTCTGATCCTTGCACAATTTTCAAATTTTCTTGTTTTAAAGGTTGCAGATGTGACTCTTTGAAGTAGCAATTATAATACACGCAAATGTAAAAAAAGTTAAAAAACAAGTAAATATTATGAAAGAAAAATGGAAAAAATGATTATTGTGCAAATATTCATATCTTTTGTTGTGGCAATCCTAAATTAATTTAGATGCATAAAATTACTTAAACAAGCCACACAATTAGTTGACTAGCGTCGGTGTCCTTGTGAAAAAATTGGAAGTAGGAATGAAAACAGCTGTCTCTGTGAGGTTCTTTGGTCGGGTAGTGACTTTCAAGCAGTCATAGAAAAGAACAGGTCAGCTGAGTTTACTTAGTAATCAAGTAATGGATGGTGCATCAAACTAAAAAGGCAGAAAAGTAGGAAACTTGTGAGGGGTGCTACTGTTAAGCCAATAATTCAAAGAAATACTGGTTAATTGCAACAGACTGAAAGCTGCATACTAACTGGGGATGATCCTGTAGTTATTACAGAGCTCTGTACAAAGCTAGTCTGCCAGGTAAATACCAATTGCAATGACCATGGCAGCTGATTAGTCCCTCACTATGTGTTAAGTATGTTCTCAATGTTCTTAATTGCAATGAGGCCAAAGTGATAGCTGCTGCCCCTAGAGGATACCAAAGTACCAGTCTAAATCACTTGTACCCTTGCTTTAGATTAAACAATTAAGTACCACATTAAGCAGGCACTGGATCATATAGTAAAGTTCCAGAATGTTAGTGGCATCTTATTACTGAAATAATATTGTTGTTAGTTAATGATTCTAATCATTTGTTGCTGAGAAATTTAACATTCAACTAAAATTGCATTCCAGCCACATTATAATAGACCTATGCCTCATGTTCTAATGCACATAGAGGTTGTAGTATTTAATAATGAGTTTTGAAATATATACATATTCTGTGGAGGAAATTGAGGCAAGTACATACAGTACAAGTAAACTCCATATGATTCTTAAGTGAGTTCAATCACATCTGGGTGTGTGATGGGGCAACTCACTGGTGGTGCTTAGTGAGAGCAGGGGTAACAGTGGGTACAATATGTTATATTGCAGTTCTTCAGAACTCCTCATTCTCTTTCTTGTGTTTTCCAATAATGACAGTATAGAATCCACCATTCTGTTGAACTGTTGTCTTGGAGATAGAATAGTTGGTTCATCCCAGTTGATAGCAAAGTTGTGGAGAACTGCACACAACACAGTGATGCTGCTGTCTGTTATGGGTACTCAAAGGAGAGACAGGCAAAACGCTGTATTAAAATGTAAAAGCTCTCAATATGGGTTCTTGTTTTTTAGGACTCTGTTATATCACAGTTCTGTATGATGTGTGC